>NC_091996.1:25788241-25895538 GCF_044704955.1 Pristiophorus japonicus
TGAGTTTACAAGTGTTTCAATGAAGGACCTAATATTCCAGGTCCCGAACTACATCGTGAAGGGTGGGAGATGCCCGTGTGTGGATTTTTTTAACGTGTGGTGGCCATTGCACACCAGCCACCACACGGGCTTGACAGAGCTAGGTCTTGGTCCAGTGGCAAGGGTTAACCAAGACGACTGGAGACCAGCTCTGCTGCACGGACCTAGTGCGCACACAAATCGCAGTGTGGGCTGGCCTGTTATGTTCGTTATGAAGCTGCTGAATGGAGACACTGCAGGGGTCCACAGTAGAACTGGACCCTTAATTTCTTATCTTTGTAGGCAAACCTCTGGAAAATCCAACCATATTGTGCCTCATAACCGATTTACCACCATATAAATGATAATATATGAAAATGCCACTAATTTAATATGTTCCTTTCTAAAAAAGAGCTTTCTCCATATTGCTGTTCTTAGAAAATTGAAACCCAAGTATAAATACAGAAATGATTGGAAATATACAGGACAATCAATATCTGAGAAGGAAAGCGAGATTAAGGTAAAGGTAATAACTCTTGCCTGAAATATTGGCTTATCTTTCTCCGTTGCTGGATAATGTATTTCCATGCTGAGTGCCAGTTTACCACTTACTTCTGAATCAGAGGTTCAAGCCTCATTCCGGGACCTCAGCACATTAGCCAGGCTGACACTTCAATGAGATACTGAAGGAGTGTTGCATAGGATCAGGAGTTGGCCATTCAGCCCCTCGAGCCTGTTTCGCCATTCATCATCATCATCATAGGCAGTCCCTCGAAATCGAGGAAGACTTGCTTCCACTCTAAAAGTGAATTCTTAGGTAACTGAACAGTCCAATACGGGAATTACAGTCTCTGTCTGTCCCACCTGTGACAGACAGTCATTGAAGGAAAGGATGGGTGGGACTGGTTTGCCGCACGCTCCTTCCGCTGCCTGCGCTTGGTTTCTGCATGCTCTTGGCGACAAGACTCGAGGTGCTCAGCACCCTCCCGGATGCTCAGCACCCTCCCGGATGCTCTTCCTCCACTTAGGGCGGTCTTTGGCCAGGGACTCCCAGGTGTCGGTGGGAATGTTGCACTTTATCAAGGAGGCTTTGAGCGTGTCCTTGAAACGTTTCCTTTGCCCACCTGGGGCTCGCTTGCCGTGTAGGAGTTCCAAATAGAGCGCTTGCTTTGGGAGTCTTGTGTCGGGCATGGAACAATGTGGCCCGCCCAACGGAGTTGGGCGAGTGTGGTCAGTGCTTCGACGCTGGGGATTCATTCAAGGAGATCATGGGTGGTCTGTAACCTAACTTCATCCAACTGCCTTGGCTCCATATCCGTTAATACCCTTGGCTCGCAAAAATCTATCGCTCTTACGTTTAAAACGATTAATTGAGCTCGCATCTATTGTCTTTTATGAGAGAGAGTTCCACACTTCTACACACCCTTTGTGTGAATAAATATTTCCGAACTTCTCTCTTGAATGGCCTGGCTCTGATTTTAAGGTTATGTCCCCTGGTCCTAGACTCGCTCGCCAGCAGAAAAAAGTATCTGTCTACCCTATCAATACCTTTCAAAATCCGAACTTTCTCAGCAAAATCAATCCTTATAATTCTATATTCCAGGGAATACAAGCCGAGTTTATGTGATCGCTGCTCAGAATCTAACCTTTGGAGCCCTGGTAACATTCTGGTGAATCTGCCCTGCACTCCTTCCAAGGCCAATATCTCCTGTCAGAGTTCTGACAAAAGGTCACTGACCTGAAACGTTAACTTTGTATCTCTCTCCACAGATGCTGACTGACCCGCTGAGTATCTCCAGCATTTTCCGTTTTTATTTCAGATGTCCAGCATCTGCAGTATTTTGCTTTTTGTTCCTTTATAAAGGTGCGATGCCCAGAATTGTATACAGTCTTCCAGATGTGGTCTAAACCAGGGCTTTGTCCTTCCCTTTATATTCCAGCCATTTAGAGATAAAAGCTAGGGCTGTAGTGATACCCGCCCTCCTGGATGGCTCAGAGACGTGGACCATACAGCAGACACCTCAAAAATTGCTGGAGAAATATCACCAACAATGTCTCCGCAAGGTCCTGCAAATCCCCATGGAGGACAGATGCACCAACGTCGGTGTCCTCGATCAGGCCAACATCCACAGCATCGAAGCACTGACCACATTCTACCAGTTCCGTTAGGTGGGCCACATTGACCGCATGCCTGACATAAGACTTCCCAAAAAAGTGCTCTACTCGGAACTTCTATACGGCAAGCGAGCCCGAGGTGGGCAGAGGAAACGTTTCAAGGACACCCTCAAAGCCTCCTTGATAAAGTGCAACATCCCCACCGACGCCTGGGAGTCCCTGGCCAAAGACCAACCTAAGTGGAAGCAGAGCATCAGGAGGGCGCTGAGCACCTCAAGTCCTGTCGCCGAGAGCATGCAGAAAACAAGCGCAGGCTGCGGAAGGAACGTGCGGCAAACCAGTCCCACCCTTCCTTTCCTTCAACGACTGTCTGTCGCAGGTGGGACAGAGTCTGTAATTCCCACATTGGACTGTACAGTCACCTGAGAACTCACTTTTGGAGTGGAAGCAAGTCTTCCTTGATTTCGAGAGACTGCCTATGATGATATGATTTGGGCGGAACTTGGGCGGCCGGAGGCCTTCACCAATTTCGAGCCCTACCTTTTTGTTAGGTACAAAATGGATGACACTTACCTGCATTGAAATCCATCTGCCACTCACTTGATCGGAGGTGATGTCTATCAGCTGAGACTTTTAAATCAAGACCTCTTCAGGTGGACATAAAGGTGGACAAAAGCGAACTTTTTTGAAGAGTTCACCCATGCCATGGTCAATGTTCTTTTCTCAATCAACGTCAGTGTAAAGGTGCATAATCTAGAATGACAAGAGTATTAATTGTTATGTCATTGAGTCACTTTAGCCCGAAATTCATCACATTACTGCCCACAAATGTGAATTGGATTTTTAAAAAAATCAATTACCGCCCACTTACCACCCGCATTCCCTCCGGCGTGAAATTCATCAGATATTTATCGCCGGCGGTAGTCAACACTGCCCACCCATCGGAGAACGCCCAAAAATGCAAATTTGATCACTAAGATCCATTTACCGCCGGGCCTAAATACCGTCCTGAAAAGTAAGGCTTTACCTGATCTTAGCCAATCTTAAGTGGATGCCATTTTGAAAATGGGAGTATTTGATGAAAGGTTGCTGAGAGCTTAACGCTTAGTTTACAGTAGGATTTATAGAGAATTGAAAGCGACTTTTACAATTTAAGCACATGGGAGTAAATTTAAAGGACATTTGTGTTTATCTCAGGACATTTGAGGATCACATTGGAGTAAATTTAAAGAACATTTATAATACAGGTGATGGTGCGGGCTAAAAACCCCGGGGAATCTAGTGAACCGGGTCATAATACAGGTGATGGTGTGCGGGCTATAAACCCCAGGGAATGTCCTCACTGTGGATATGGCCTCCCCAATTTCCATCCAGATCTGCTGGTACTGGATCGGGGGGTGGCTTCCCAAACCCTCCCTGTTAAGGTCCCCATACCTTGCCTCCACCGCAGAGACAAGTGCATCCAGCTCCTCGTCCGTAAACCATGGTGCCCACAGGCTCTGCCCATCTTTGATTAATTCAAGGCTCTTCTTCTGACTCACGATTTTATTTACAATCTTTAGTACATCTTGGAACAATTATTCATTTTTTTCTTACACTCTCTCTCCACTCTTTTCTTACCTATCTATCTATAAACTGACTTTTCCTGCTTTGTCCTTTGTCTTCTCTCTCCCTCTCTCCCTCTCTCAAATCTTCTGACTGCCTTCTCTCTCTTTCAAACTCCCGGTCCCTCCCAAGCTGTTCTGCACATGTGCGGGTGACCCCCAATCACAGGAAAAACTACGTAAAAAAAAAAATTGCACATGCGCAGAAACATAGAAACATAGAAAATAGGTGCAGGAGTGGGCCATTCAACCCTTCTAGCCTGCACTGCCATTCAATGAGTTCATGGCTGAACATGCAACTTCAGTACCCCATTCCTGCTTTCTCGCCATACCCCTTGATCCCCCTAGTAGTAAGGACTTCATCAAAATCGTTTTTGAATATATTTAGTGAATTGGCCTCAACAACTTTCTGTCGTAGAGAATTTCACAGGGTCACCACTCTCTGGGTGAAGAAGTTTCTCCTCATCTCGGTCCTAAATGGCTTACCCCTTATCCTTAGACTGTGACCCCTGGTTCTGGACTTCCCCAACATTGGGAACATTCTTCCTGCATCTAACCTGTCTGAACCCATCAGAATTTTAAACGTTTCTATGAGGTCCCCTCTCATTCTTCTGAACTCCAGTGAATACAAGCCCAGTTGATCCAGTCTTTCTTGATAGGTCAGTCCCGCCATCCCGGGAATCAGTCTGGTGAACCTTCGCTGCACTCCCTCAATAGCAAGAATGTCCTTCCTCAAGTTAGGAGACCAAACTGTACACAATACTCCAGGTGTGGCCTCACCAAGGCCCTGTACAACTGTAGCAACACCTCCCTGCCCCTGTACTCAAATCCCCTCGCTATGAAGGCCAACATGCCATTTGCTTTCTTAACCGCCTGCTGTACCTGCATGCCAACCTTCAATGACTGATGTACCATGACACCCAGGTCTCGTTGCACCTCCCCTTTTCCTAATCTGTCACCATTCAGATAATAGTCTGTCTCTCTGTTTTTACCACCAAAGTGGATAACCTCACATTTATCCACATTATACTTCATCTGCCATGCATTTGCCCACTCACCTAACCTATCCAAGTCACTCTGCAGCCTAATAGCATCCTCCTCGCAGCTCACACTGCCACCCAACTTAGTGTCATCCGCAAATTTGGAGATACTACATTTAATTCCCTCGTCTAAATCATTAATGTACAGTGTAAACAGTTGGGGCCCCAGCACAGAACCTTGCGGTACCCCACTAGTCACTGCCTGCCATTCTGAAAAGTACCCATTTACTCCTACTCTTTGCGTCCTGTCTGACAACCAGTTCTCAATCCATGTCAGCACACTACCCCCAATCCCATGTGCTTTAACTTTGCACATTAATCTCTTGTGTGGGACCTTGTCGAAAGCCTTCTGAAAGTCCAAATATACCACATCAACTGGTTCTCCCTTGTCCACTCTACTGGAAACATCCTCAAAAAATTCCAGAAGATTTGTCAAGCATGATTTCCTTTTCACAAATCCATGCTGACTTGGACCTATCATGTCACCTCTTTCCAAATGCGCTGCTATGACATCCTTAATAATTGATTCAATCTCCGATGTTTGCCGAGTGTAATGCCCTCCATCGGCCGCAGGACCCCGTTCCCGCTACAGCTACCGGCCACTAGAATTCGTGCTCCCGGAGCTCAGCGTTATGTGGGTGGTAAAAAACCAAGGACCACCCAAATACTGCTGAGAAACGGGTAGCAATGGGCCTTCATGAATTTCGGGCCCTAAGACTTGCTAACTTAATTCACACTGACTTACACAAGATGGGAAACATAAGACTTCAACTTCACTATATTCCATTCTTTATAAATGGCATTGCCTGGAGAAATGGCATATTCAGAAGATGCTTGAAAGTTATCTGAAATATTTGTCTTTGTTGCTTTAACTCGCTAGAAGGTTCATTATGTCCCATGTAAATCATTAATCTTCCAAAACATAATCCAGCTATTGCTGATGTAATATTATGCCTAATAACTGATGGATAATTGTCTACGGTATAATGTTTTTGTCATGGAAAATATAGAAAGTCTATTTCCTGATCATCTGGACAACTTAATGCAGTGTTGTCATTTATTTAGAAAAAATTATGTGACAAAGAAAAATTTGCAAGGCTATGGGGAACGAGCAGGGAAATAGGACTTATTGGATTGCTCTTTCAAAAGAGCTGGAACAGGCACGATGAGTCTGTATAATTCCAAGATTCAACTGATAATCGGAAAAGTGAAAAGTAAGGGATTGAGTGTCATTTGGGTGGGCACACTGTGCTTTCACATCGGGGACTGAGGCTCAGGTCCAGCCTGGACTGATGAAATGAAAGTTTCCTTACTCTTTTGGCTGTACGAGTCCTGCATTTCATAAATATGAGATTTCCTCGGCCAATTTCTAATAGAACTTGATCCATAGCGCAAGTCACCCATAACGTGGCATTTAGTTGGTCGTCCAGCACCACTAAAACGGATTGTCTGGTCATTTATCACATAGCTGTGTGCAAATTGGCTGCCACTTTTCCAACATTACAACAGTGACTATACTTCAAAAAAAAAGTACTTCATTGGTTATAAAGTGCTTCGAGATGTCCCGAGATCGTGAAAGGTGTTATATAAATGCAAGTTCTTTCTTAATGCACAGTAGATACTCGACTCAGATCTATATATAGTCAAATGCACAGCTCAGCAGACATGAATTACCATGTTGCATTGAGCTCAGAGGCAAAGCTCCTCACTTGTATGGCTGGAGTCATGAGCAGGGTGCTGTTCCCTGGGTGGATAATCTGTAACATTACGAGAGTGAAGGCAAGGGTGTTGCTCCTCACCTCACATTCAAAAAGACTGCAGACTGAGTTTAACATTGGCCCCAGAGGTTCCAGTGGGCTGTCTGGGGGAATGTTAAACATGGATGGCACCAAGCTGGGGTTGTACTGCTCGCCGGGCCAAGCACAGGCGAAGTGAAATTATCCACCATGTGTAGCCCCGCACTTCCTGCTTTTAATGTGCTTGGGAATACAATTCAGACTGCACTCTTGTGTGATACTGCTTCTCTCACATCACTATATCTCACATTGGAAACCACTTCATATCAATACAAAAGGAGTCGTATAACACAAACCTTATTCAGAGACCACAAGGATAGCTGGTGTGTGGAGGAGAAAAAAAACACACAAACTTGGATGAAGATGCACTGTTGGAGCAGAGTGTGGAGGGCATTGTTCTGCAACAGGCTGTGCTATACTCTGACCAGGAACCTTAATTGCTGTCAATGTGTGCTAAAAAGTGGAAAAATGCTCCACTTCTCAACACTGATACCCCTCTTTTGGATGGCCACAAAAATATTACACAATTAAAATTTAAAAGTAAATAGTTAGTCATTCACTGCTGACAGACAGATTTCAGGGATTTGATGGTGCAGGGTTTACGCTCCAGTCTCTCGCCTCTGGGACATATGCTAAATCAGGTTCAGACGGAAGGGATGCAAATCTGCACTGTCTGATGCCTGTAGGGGTCTGAAATTAGGCAGTCTTATCCAGTTACTAGCAGGCATGAAATTGCCCCGCATTTGCTTTAATAAGCACTCAGTCAAAAAAATTGATGTGGAAAATGGAAATTGTCACAGTACCAATTGTTCTTCTGAGCTTGGGACTGAGCAACATTTCTAGGGCTGAATACAGGGAGCTTTCCTCGGCACCTATCTGTGCCATGCCTGACCCATATCCTAAAGTAGAAAGCGTTTGATTTCCCAGTGCTAACATCCCTCACCTTGGTAATCAAAAAGTTCACACATGAAAGGCCAATTTGGTCAACAAAAACTAACAAAGTATGGATTTGACTGTATCTAATTTATATGTCACCATTTAGAGTAGGAAAGATATACCTAATGATGTTATCATCATTGTATATTGATCTTGCTTATTAATGTTGCTGAGAAATTCCCATGAGATTGGCCCCAAAGTAATTTTAGGCGATTATAGTCATGAGCAAACCATAATTTACAGCAATTAAAGTTAATCTGTAAATGAGCACATGTAAAAGGATTAATGTTGCTTCTCACTGTCAAATAGCTTTTATTATGTTAGGTAGGTAGCAATTGGTTTGAAATATGACCATAAGTGAATTAAAGTGTAATAAGGAGAGATTCTAATTACAGTGCAATGATGTTACTACACAATGGGGCCAGTTTTAAGGGCATTTGCTTGGCATAAAGGGAGCAGTGGTAGTTTGAAAGCAGAGTCAGGTCAGTCAGTGCCCATTTACGCTGGCGCTCTAACTGCCGCCATCTTGGGTAAGGTCTTGTGAAAGGCAGCTGGAGTGTATGCCTGTTTCAGGCAGGAGGCCACATGTGATATGAAAATCGAGGTAAATAGAATCACAATTGCAATTTTGAGGTACAAATGAGCAAAATACCCATGCCACATCTGTCCTCTCAGGTGGATATAAAAGATCTCATGGCACTAATCAAAGAGGACCAGGCGAGTTATCCCTGGTGTCCTGCCCAATATTTATCCCTCAGTCAATATCTCTCTTTTAAAAAAAAAGCAGATGGTCTTGTCAATTATCTCATTGCTGTTTGAGGGACCTTGTGTGCAAATTGGCTAGTGTGTTTCCCTACATTACAACAGTGACTACACTTCAAAAGTACTTCATTGGCTATGAAGTGCTTTGGGATGTCCTGAGGTCATGGAAAATGCTATATAAATGCAAGTTCTTTCTTATACTCATTGGAACAGTATGGCAGGCCAAAGGCAGAGAGGTCAGAATGGGAGGGGGACGGAGAATTGAAGTGGCAATTGACGGGGAGCTAAGGGAAGCACTTGCGGACAGGATGCAGGTGTTCAGCAAAGTAGCCATCTACTTTGCGTTTGGTAGAGGGGACTGTATTGTGAGCAGTGAATACAGTATAATTGATTGGAGGAAGTAAATTGCTGGGAGTGAGTTCAAAACTGTAATCTAATTTCAATGTGGAAAGGGCAATTATAAATCATTTGAGTTCTGACCTTGTGGTTTGTGAGGTTATCTGAAACTTTGGTCTGGATTATTGCCTTGTAACTCACTCTCAAGTATCCATTATTCTCCAATATGAATGAAGGCAATTAAGTCCCTTTCAACATTCACTCAACTCTAAATGATGCATATAAATTAGATGCAAACAGGTTCATATTTTGATCATTTTCTTTAGATAGGATTCCCCTGTGGGTCAGCTGATGTAAAATTACTTGGATGGAGTTAGACCCCCCAATACCTGATCCAGTAAGAAGTTAACTATTATGTAAGTAGTGGTGTGGAGGCCAAACAAGTTCTCTGAATATCAGATAAGAACATGCAAAATTTGGAAAGGTACAGCTGTTACAGGCCATTATCAGTTTTCTGACTGATTTGGTACATCTGCACAGGACCATTCACGCACATAAAATGGATTCTGCTGTGACAGGATAGCTAGAGGTTGCACTGATGGCTCACAGATTTTCTTGTTGTTTTCAAGTCCGTTTCTTCCTTGCGCATGTTTCTTCATGGTGATTGCTGTTTTGTATTTCATTATGTTCAGTGGTGAGTGTCGGTACAAACTAGATCTACCTTAATCACTTAGCGACATTTAATATCCAGATGTACATCTGCCATCTGGGCAAATTAGATGCACTGGCTGCAGCAACTTCCTAGACTGGGACGCAACCAGTTTGGGGAAAAATATAAATGAGCAAAAAAGTAGCTAAATTAACTGGTGGGAACTAGTAATAACCAACATGATAGTTTATGCATTTTTACAAATGCAATATACTGGGATGATTGACTCAACGTTAACAAAAGGAAAAGAGAATTTAAAAGAAATTTTACCATTAGTTATATTCTTTTAAAAATCGAAACAGATATCAAAAATTAAGATACATTTTAAGATTTAACTAGTTCTGTATTTTTTTTTCAAATAATATTTTTGCTTAACCAAACTGAATACTCAAGGTAACATCCACAAGCTGGCTGGCATTGTGAGAGAGGTGAATTAGTAGAGTGCCATTGAGCTATCAGCGCAGCATGCTTCAGTAATTGAATCATTTCAAATGAATATGTTAATTTAGGTCTCGCACCCAGTCAGGACTCTGTAGTAAATGCACCACATGTACATTGCTCCCTGGAGCTTGGTAGACATCAACTTTCCTGGATGCGCAGAGCTCTGATCAGTCGGTCCCAAGTATCAGTTAACTTTCAATGTTAACTTCCATAAATTAATTTTTCATGTTACCAAAGACACAGCAGTCCTTTTGTCTAGCCTTTGTTACCTCTAGACTTGACTATTCCAACGTACTCCTGGCTGGCCTCCCACATGCTATCCTACATAAACTAGAGGTGATCCAAAACTGGTGCCCTAATTGGCACCAGGTCCCACTCACCCTTCACCCCTGTGCTCACTGACCTACATTGGCTTCCCTCAATTTCAAAATTCTCATCCTTATTTTCAAATCCGTCCATGGACTCGCCTCTCCCCATCTCTGTAATCTGCTCCAGCCCCACAACCCCTAGAGATGTCTGCGCTCCTCTAATTCTGCCCTCCTGAGCATCCCTGATTGTAATCGCTCAACCATTGGTGGCTGTGCCTTCTGTTGCCTAGGCTCCAAGCTCTGGAGCTCCCTGCCTGAACCTCTCCGCCTTGCTACTTGTGGAATTCTCTGCCGCAGAGAGTTGTTGATGCCAGTTCATTGGATCTATTCAAGAGGGAGTTAGATATGGCCCTTACGGATAAGGGGATCAAGGGGTATGGAGAGAAAGCAGGAAAGGGGTACTGAGGGAATGATCAGCCATGATCTTATTGAATGGCGGTGCAGGCTCGAAGAGCCAAATGGCCTACTCCTGCACCTATTTTCTATGTTTCTATGTTTCTTCCTTCAAGGTGCTCCTTAAAAACTACCTCTTTGATCACCTGCGCTAATTTCTACTTATGCAGCTCGGTGTCAAATTTGTATCACATAATACTCCTGTGAAGCACCTTGGGATGTTTCACTATGTTAAAGGCGCTATATAAATACAAGTTGTTGTTATTGTAGCAGAGAGCTAACAAGAAGATGGTCTCTTTGCTGACATTAATGGATGACAAATGATGTAAAGTGTTATACAATCACTTCAAAGCTATAAAATCATTGACGACAAAAATTGAAGAAAGAAAGACTTACATTTATACGGCAACTTTCACGATCACCAGACATCCCAAAACACTTTACAGCCATTGAAGTACCTTTTGAAGTGCAGTCACTGTTGTAATGTAGGAAATGCAGCAGCCAATTTGCCATGGCAAGCTCCCACAAACAGCAATGTGATAATGACCAGATAAACCATTTCAGATGATGTTTGAGATGAATATTGACCAGGACACCGGGGATAACTCCCGTGCTCTTCTTCGAAATATTGCCATGGGATCTTCTACGTCCACCTGAGAGAGCAGACGGGGCCTCGGTTTAACGGCTCATCCGAAAGACGGCACCTCTGACAGTGCAGCACTCCCTCAGCACTGCACTGGAGTGTCAGCCTAGATTTTTGTGCTCAAGTCCCTGGAGTGGGACTTGAACCCACAACCTTCTGACTCAGAGGCAAGGGTGCTACCCACTGAGCCATAGTTGACAGAAAACTGCACAAATATTCAATATAGAATATTTTTAAAAATTGATATTCCTACAGTTAACTTATAATATCAGTCAAATAGCTCTGCCATGGCCAGTAACAGAAATCTAAATCAGAGGCTTTCAAACATGGGTCTTACCAATTGGGGAATCCCAAGTGTTATATATGTAAACCTGTATATACCTTGGATAGTCACCAGAGGGCTCATCCCCTGGAGTCCCAAGGGATCCCACAATCCCTTGGGAGCACAGATATTTAAGGAGGCCTCACAGGCTGGAGAGGCACTCTGGAGACCTGCAATAAAAGGCTAAGGTCACACTTTACTTTGAGCTCACAGTATCCAGTTAGACTCTTTATTCATACACAACACCAAGATCATCAGATTTCTGTCTATTTTAAATCTTTGGCGGTTGCATACAGATGCCCCGAGAAGCTTGCTCGACAATTAAAAGTCATCCACATTGGTGTGGGATGGAGTCACATAGAGAGCGGACCAGCTAAAGGACATGAGTGAACCAGTTAGGATTTTAACAACACTCCAACAGCTTCATGGTCACTTTTACTAACACCAGCTTTTTATTTGTTTTGAGAATTTTTAAACTGAATTCAAATTCTCAAAATCCATGATGGGATTTGAACTCACGTTCTCAGTTCAACCTTATGAATTACTAGTTCAGTAACATGGCTACTGGGCTACCATAGGCAGTTGTTAGAATTTGTTAAGAACTATATTTAAAATTTATAAAATTGCTTTTGTTTACATTTCACATCGAAACCGCCTACTGCCATACTTATTTTTCAAGACACTAAAGCAGGTTTCAGGCATTTTGTTATAATTTATGCTATTTTGTTAATAAATTTATCGTGCATTAATATACAAGAATAATCCCAAACATAACAACACCTGTATTAACTGACCTTGCTCATTTAATAGCACAAATATTGGTAGGTTAAAACACTTCAGATAGCTTCAAGTAACCTGAATTCAACCCAGACGTGACTAAATCATCTTACATCGAACAGCCCCTGTCACTGACCCCATGATTATACCAGGAGTCGAATGTCCCTCACCATTGATGGAAAAGCCCAGGTGTCACACATAATGATAAGTTTGTTCTTGATTTCTGTCTGAAAATGATATTGATTACAAATCCTGACAACTTGTTAAGTTTGCATTTTTACTTGAGTAATGAGGTAGATGTAGATATACAGGTAGAGTCAGAGACAAGAACTGCACGACCCTTCCTAAAAACACGGTGCCCGAATACTTGGCTTCAGGTTTATGGGCTTCACAGGAGGGGGAAAAAAAATTAATTCAATGGCTGTCAGTAAGGTGATGCCAGAATCCACTTGATGTATGTACACTCAGTCAAAAGCCTTGCCCTTGCTAGTTTTAACTTTCCAACAAATTCAATATTATAAAACCAAAAATAAACTATTCATTCTCAGAAAAGAAAACACCAATAAATTGAAAACCAAAGAAGATGCAGTGCCTGACCTCCGGAGCAGAGAGATGCCAATATTTGCCAGAGGGGTTCTCCAGTATCAATCAAAGTACAACTCTCAGTGCTCGGGAGTATCATAGATTCTCAACACTAAAATCACCTGCTGATGAAATATAGGAAACACAAGGCCAGGTAATAATTGTCTAACAGTCTGCAAAATAAAGCAAGTTACTTGAAAGAAATTGAAGAGAGAAAAGGTTTAGTGTCATAACTTAACATTGCAAACTAAATGCTAACCAGAAGCTTCACTGTACTTCAGTTATCTGTAATTTTTATTGATTAATAAAAAGATAAATGCAGCACAAACTAAATAGGTTTATGCTACCTTTACTCCAAGATACATTTGTAAGTTAATGAACTAACCAAGCTTTTCCTGTCATTGACTGTGCCTGTACATCTACAAGTGTTACGTGTATCATTGCTTGTTCTGTATTCGGTGACGGAATAAAGTCACCTCACTGAAGACTTAAAATAATTGTTTGAGAATTTATCCTCATTCTTCCTTAATTCTTTGTAGCCCTCGTCTGCATGGTGTGTTATTTTGTTCTCGGGTATATGTAAGCACTGACACACTTTGGCAGCCAAATTTTAATCAATCATACTTGTACCATTTGCTCCTCGTCCTTCTATGACCTTATCAAAATGACGTACTTCGTAAGTTCATCCTGCATAAGGTGTTGGAATACGTCAATTCTGCCTGTGTAGTACTGAACTGGATAGAATGTTCGAAAATGACACTGCACTGTTAGTGCTACTTACTTCTACTGTGCATAAATATTTTAATAACCAGTTACCTTTCAATGAAGATTATCTGAACTGCAAGGCTATCATTGTGCTGTTCACTTATCTGAAGGACTCATGCATTAAACAGAACGTTGCTTGGAGCTCAGCATGCCAATTTACCCTTTTAAAGGAATTAAAAGTAGAGGTTACATAGAGATCACAGTAGGTTGTAAATAAAGGATGAATATATCCTTCAATAATGTTTCATTTAATTCCCTGTGACATTCAAAATATAGACCCTACTTTCAGAGTTGTATGAATGTAAAGTACCTACTGTTGGAATATCAATTCTTCTCTTTAACTCTGCATTATCTTCCTATGAACAGATTTTACCAACACAACCTAAAGATTAGAACATTTAAGTCATGAGGCTCCTGATGACAGATAATTAATTATATTTCAGCAAGCCGTTAGAAAGAAGAGACTGTTAGATTTCTGATAATGAAGCCCCCAATCTGTATAAAATGAGATCTTTTCATTTCTTTATGCAAAAAAAGAAAGGGTAGCACAGTGCTATGAGAGCATTACAAGAGAGAGTGAAAATAATGTCATCGTAAATCATATAGACAATTGTATCATGGGGTCACCCCAACCATACTGCGTTGCTGCCTCGAACCACACTTCGAGATATGTTCAAAATCTCTAGGTTTGGGAACACATTTATTGGCTATTTATTTTCAATTTTCTTTCCCCTTCTCCTGAAGGCTGTTGTCATTTTATGTAAATTGGAGGAGACTGCAGTCAAGCCAATCTCATTCTCATCTGACATCCAAACACATGCACCTTCCATCAGGAGTTTCCTGAATCACAGGCGTGGGCAGCAACCCTACCTGATTTAATGGTTTTCATCCTCCTTTGCTCAGGAGCATTGGCCTTAATTGTAGTTCCCCAACTGTGGCCAAGGTGGAGATCAGCTCACTGAGCAGTGATTGGAAATTAAATCATCTAGTCTGTATGGGTTACTAGTAAATGGGGCCAATGGGTCATTAGTTAATCTGTTTGCAATTGGAAATTGATGTTATGTGTGTGTAAAATGTAAATTAATGAATAACCAAACTTGCACAGGATTACATAGGATATACGGCACAGAAACAGGTCACTCGGCCCAACCAGTCCATGCCGGCATTTATGCTCCACTCGAGCCTCCTCCCGTCTTTCCTCATCTAAGTCCAGCAGCATAACCCTCTATTCCCTTCTCCCTCATATGCTTATTTAGCCTCCCCTTAAATGCATCGATACTATTCGCTTCAACCACTTCCTGTGGTAGCGAGTTCCACATTCTCACCACTCTCTGGGTAAAAAAGTTTCTTCTGAATTCCCTATTTGATTTGTTGCTAACTATCTTATATTGATGGCCTCCAGTTATGCTCTTCCCCACAAGTGAAAACATTCTCTCTGCGTCTACTCTATCAAAAACTTTCATGATTTTAAAGACCTCTATTCGGTCACCCCCTTTTTTAAGCAAAAAGAGACCCAGCCTGCTCATCCTTTTCAGATAGATATAACCTTTCTGGTATTATCCTTGTAAATCTTCTCTGCACCCTCTCCAGTGCCTTAAAACCCTTTCTATAATATGGTGGCCAGAACTGTACGCAGTATTCCAAACTTGCATTAATATAGCGCCTCTTTTGTCTTCAGGATGTCTCAAAGCGCTTTACAGCCAATTAGATAATTTTGAAGGGTAGTCACTAAAATAATAATCATCATTTTCCAAAAAACAATAATGAACTAAGCTGTAACTTCCCTAGGGGAAGATACCCATGAACATATCACGTGAATTAATCTAGCATTGTACCTCAGGACTTGTACCGCACTACGTTATGGAAAGTGGATTTTGCACATTTGCAATAAAACTTTTTCCCCTTCCCCACCAAAAGTGCATAAGTAAAACTGTACGATTTAAACTGCAGCACTTTCATAAAAGTCGGTTGCTTCAATACATAATATATTATTTAACTGTACAGCCAAGGGCTATAATTAGCATTCCTAACACAGCCAGGTAACCTTGCTGCCTGCAGGAACATGAGTGTCCACACATTGCTTCAAGAAATGGCCAAGGTGGTATTGGTAAATCTCTTGCCTGGGCAAACACATTTTAGAAGATCTTTCTTGAATTAAAGATCCCTGTTGTTCAATTAAAGATCCCTATTGTTCATTCATGTAGGAATATTTTTGGTGATTATTTTACATTTTAACCTCAGAAATGTGACTTAAAAAGCAGCATTATTTTCGAAATCGCATCAGATATATACTCTATTTTTTTTAAATTCCTTTAATACCAGATCCCTTGTGTGATACTGCCAGTATCACTATAACAAATTCATAACAACAACAACTTGTATTTATATACCGTCTTTAACATAGTGAAACATCCCAAGATGCTTCACAGGAGTATTATGCAATAAAAATTTGACACCGAGCCGCATGAGTAGAAATTAACATAGATGACCAAAAGATTGGTAAAAGAGGTAACTTTTAAGGAGCGTCTTGATGGACGAAAGAGAGGTAGAGAGGTTTAGGCAGGGAATAGAGTTTATACAGCACCCCAATATAGCTCTTGGGTATCTCTATATCTAATTGAAAAAGTTAATTTGCATTGGCATTATAGAGTGGCCAAAGTTAAAATTGCTGTTCTGGTTTTGAAATACCATCTTCGAAATTACATGTTGCAATCCTTTTGCCCTACCATTGTTATCTAGGTTTTATGCTCAGGAAATCCCTCGTAAACCTCTCTGCCTCTCCATCTCTCTCTCTTCCTCCAAGATCCTCCTTAAAACAACAACTTGTATTTATATAGTGCCTTTAACGTAGTAAAATGTTCCAAGGTGCTTCACAGGAGTATTATAAGACAAAATATTTGACACCGATCCACATAAGGAGAAATTAGGGCAAATGACCAAAAGCTTGGTCAAAGAGGTAGGTTTTAAGGAGCATCTTAAAGGAATAAAGAGAGGAAGAGAGGCAGAGAGGTTTAAACATAGAAAATAGGAGCAGGAGTAGGCCGTTCGGCCCTTCGAGCCTGCACCACCATTCAATAAGATCATGGCTGATCATGCAACTTCAGTACCCCATTCCTGCTTTCTCTCCATACCCCTTGATCCCTTTAGCCATAAAGGCCACATCTAACTCCCTTTTGAATACATCTAATGAACTGGCCTCAACAACTTTCTGTGGTAGAGAATTCCACAGGTTCACTGAGTGAAGAAGTTTCTCCTCATCTCAGTCCTAAATGGCTTACCCCTTATCCTTAGACTGTGACCCCTGGTTTTGGACTTCCTCAACATCGGGAACATTCTTCCTGCATCTAACCTTTCCAATCCCGTCAGAATTTTATATGTTTCTATGAGATTCCCTCTCATTCTTCTAAATTCCAGTGAATCAGACAGGGAATTACAGAGCTTAGGGCCTAGGCAACAGAAGGCACGGCCACCAATGGTTGAGCGATTATAATCAGGGATGCTCAAGAGACTGGAATGAGAGGAACACAGATGTCTCGGAAGGGTTGTGGGGCTGGAGGAGATTATAGAAATAGGGAGGGGCGAAGCCATGGAGGGATTTGAAAACAAGGATGAGGAGTTTGAAATCGAGGCGTTGTTTAACCGGGAACCAATGCAGGTCGGCGAGCATATGGATGAACGGGACTTGGTGCGAGTTAGGACACGGGCAGCCGAGTTTTGGATGACCTCAAGTTTACGTAGGGTAGAATGTGGGAGGCCAGTCAGGAGTGCATTGGAATAGTCAAGTCGACAGGTATCAAAGACATGTATATAATAAAACCCATCTCTTTGACCAACCTTTAAGTAATCGCACATCCCCCCGCCCCCCACCCCCCCAAAAATGTAGTCCTTTGTCTTTTTGTTTGGTGACTCTTTATGAAGTGCCTCGAGATATTTTTTTATATTAAAGGCGATATATAAATACCAAGAATTAAGAGGTAGGAACAGAAGAAAAAGTGTTTCCTTCAAAAAAGAAATTGGTTCCGCTATTTTAATGGCCTGGAATTTGCGGTTGTAATGACGGCGAAACTGTCAGCGTTCGGCATCATTACAAAGGTGAGTCTGACAGCAACCCCTGGAGTATGCATATGCACATTGAAGCACAGAAATCCAGAAGTTGCTGTCAGTCATTCCCTGTTCCTCCACAGGGTGCGCTGTTGAGCTTCCCATAGCCAGCAATCGAGAACGGGTGGTTGATTCATTCTGCCATATTACCATCTCAGCCGGTGAAGACAAAAAGTAGCAGAGTGTTTCTGTTCAAGGGACCTTTGAATATTGCAGTTATGAGGATGAATTATTTGGGGATCAGACAGGTACTATGCAGGAACTTCCCTCAGGAGATTAAGTAGGTTGGATACAGTTCAGAATACTTTTTATCAATTCTTAAAGTAGAATATTAGTATTCTGTAAAATTCAAACCTATAAATTATTAAGTTTGTTGTTCTTAATCAGAGATTGCTTGGAACTCATGTGTCCCTATTTACCTAAAAGTGTTTCTGAAGAAGACTTCCCCTGAAATTTCAACATATTAATCCACAGAGATTATATAAACAAATTGCTAACCTGTTCCCTTTAATAGCCTGTGCTTTTTGTTATTATCACTCATGTTCCTTCAAATAGAGAATTAATTAAAATCCTCGAGTAAAATTTACTAATCATAAGGGAAGAGATGAAGTTACTGGAAGTGACCTATCAAGCTCGCATGTCAAATCCGTGATGTCCAACTGAATTCTGCTACAAGAACTATCACTGGTACACTTTTATCGACACCAACCTGAAGGATCAAACCTTCCTCGCAAACAGTGGACAACCATCAACTGACTCAGAACCAGTCATGGTCGATGCTGCCAGCTTCTCCATGGATGGAAGATTAAAGCATGCGACTGTGGAGCTCCTAATCAGACCCTGGAGCACAAAGTTGAACACTGCCCTCAGAGGGAATTCACAGACAGCCTACAAGATATCCATGCTGTTACTCCGGAAGCTTTGGCCTGGATATCCAACTTAGATATTGACATTTGACTTGCTTTGCTGTTACCATACGAAAGAAGATGATGATGATTGGAAGTATTAAATCAGTTAATACAGAGAAGACGGTAATAGCAATTTATGGTGGGGTATCTTTCAAGTTTGAAATCAACAGACTGAAAATTGGGCGAGTTCTCTAAAGGACAGGTGATCGGCTCCCCCAGGATACAACCCAAGTGTGAACATGGAATATGACCGCCAAATAGTCTAATGTATAACTACAGGGTAAATGTTTAAATTTGAGAAATCAGTGCCCGTCTTTTGTCAGTATGAAGTTGAACATGTTCTGATTTGTACATTAAATCCAAGTGAGTTTGTCAATAATTATTGAACCTACCCCTCTGCTTGCTTAGTTGAGATATATAATTCTATTCTGGACATTGTTCTGTCCTGTCACTGAATGTATGTCAGTCTTGGTGATGTTGACATTAGCTGATGAAAACACAGAATTGATCAATAACTTATTAGCGTCGAGGTGCATAGGTCTAGTGATGTTGATAAATCATTCAGAGGCAAAGAGAGGGATCACTAGACATATACAGCTAGACACCATTCATTTTCAAAATGCATGCACCTGTAAGAGCATGAGAAAGCATGTAATGAGAATAGACCATTTGGCTCACCAATCCTTCCCCTTCCACAAACCATGAGGCTCGAAAGAGATACTTCAAAACAAGGCTGTGAGCAACAGGATAGAACAAACAAGCTTCCACCTCAATGCATCCTGGTGTTCCATTCCTCTACCCTGTCCCCACTGCCCATGCTGGTTCGGTGATGCTCCCCGCCCTCAAGTCCATGCTAGCTTTGTACTATAGGGAGACCGCACACACAGTCCCTTCAACTTAATTTAAATTGTCGACAATTCAAAATTCAGCAATAAATTCCAACTTTGCTGTGGTAGTTCAAACTATTGGATAATTTAACATTTTTAAAGAAAGAAAGACTTGGATTTATATAGTGCCTTTCATGACCGCCGGACGTCTCAAAGTGCTTTACAGCCAACAAAATAGTTTTGGAGTGTAGTCACTGTTGTAATGTGGGAAATGTGGCAGCCAATTTGCGCACAAGCAAACTCCCACAAACAGCAATGTGATAATGGCCTGTACTCTCTGGAGTTTAGAAGAATGAGAGGTGATCTCATTGAAACATGTAAGATTCTGAAGGGGATTGACAGGGTAGATGCTGAGAGGTTGTTTCCCCTGGTTGGAGAGTCTAGAACTAGGGGGCACAGTCTCAGGATAAGGGGGAGGCCATTTAAGACACAGATGAGGAGGAATTTCTTCACTCAGAGGGGTGTGAATCTTTGGAACTCTCTGCCCCAGGGGGCTGTGGAGGTTGAGTCTCTGAGTATATTCGAAGCTGAGATAGATAGATTTATGAACTCCAGCGGAATCAAGGGATATGGAGGCCAGGCGGGAAAGTGGAGTTGTGGTCGATGATCAGCCATGATCTTATTGAATGGTAGAGCAGGCTCGAAGGGCGGAATGGCCTGCTCCTATTTCTTATGTTATAATCTGTATTTGCTATGTTGATTGAGGGATAAATATTGGCCAGGGCACCGGGGATAACTCCCCTGCTCTTCTTCAAAATTGTGCCATGGGATCTTTTACGTCCACTTGAGAGAGCAGACGGGGCCTCGGTTTAATGTCTCATCTGAAAGACGGCACCTCCAACAGTGCAGTGTTCCCTCAGCACTGCACTAGAGTGTCAGCCTAGATATTTAGTACAAATAATGACTGAATTATCAGGAGTAAACTGTATATCCATCACTTGGTGGGGAAAAATCTCTTTCAAACTTTCATCGCGCTTGAGGGTTAATTCTTTTTTCAGCTGCACCTATCTCTAATGGATTCACAAATTAGTTACTTGCAAAATAACTTTTTTTTGCGGCTTTGAGCTCTTCTCTCATTATCCCAGCCTCTATCCCTGCAATCTATGTCTCCCTTACAAAACACAAATTGCATTTTAGCATAATTGTAAACCCAACAGATATTTTTTGTGCTGATCATTCTCACCTGAATTAAAAATGAGGCAGATATTTTGTAGTTACCATAGGAGCAAATGTTATTTCTTTAAAAAAAAAATACTGGTCACTTTATTTTAAGTGCTTCTTACAGCTTGGAACCAAGTCACTTGATGCAAACTGACCAGCATTATTACCCTGCATCAGAGGTCAGAGAGATGAGGAACAAATAAGAGCGAATTATCCATTGTGGGTTTAAATCTATGGGCACAAAGCATTTTTATTAAAGATAAAAGTGGAACATTCAGTGGAAGCTAGAACAAAAAAAAAACAGATAGAATGTTTAACTGGAGCGGAAGAAAACTAAGAATAATTTGAGAAGTTACAGCTATTTGCCAAAATAAGTCCCAGAATATTTTGCATTATCGACTTTTCAAGCCAACTATTTTAGGTAATACATATTATCTGAAAATGTTAGATATGTAATGTTACAAAGATAAACCAGTGGAACAATCTTATCAGACCTTCTTAAAATGAATCTAACCTCTACGACAATACTTCAAACATTAAACTCTGCTTCTTTAAAAAAAAAATCTCTACCATATTATTAATACTAATAAGCATGGGCTCCAATGCAGGTATGGTTTTTATTAAGCTAATGGTACACAGTAATGCAGTCTGGAAGAGTCTTCTGTTACGCATTTCAGTTTAAAATGTAACATTATATATCGTTCTCTAATACTACTACCTGTAAGACCAATATGCTTACAATTTTTGATTATGCTACCCAAATCTGTGTGTAGGTTTCCATACACCTCCAAGGAACAGTGACGTTTCCTTGCCAAAATACCGCTACTGGAATGGAATACATAACTCAGCTCTACACTAAATGGAGGTGGTCCTCTTCCTCCTCCCATGAATTGGTCAGAGAAGGGGGAAATCGACAAAGAGAGAGACAAATATGCCCCACCAAGAGTCAATGAGGATTCTAGTGCCCTCCACTGGACTACAGAAGAAAACAAAATAGCAACTCAGCACTTGACTGCCAGAGCTTGGATGGCCACCACTCGACTACTCGGTACGCAACCTCTGACTTCTGTAGGCAGATTGACATATTTAAATTATTGATCTCGTTTAATCAAGTGAATTGAATTGGTAAACAAATGTACCACACCCAGTTGCATAACATCCCAGGATGATAAATTCTTGGGTATTTGTAACTTTTATAATGTTAGATCATTTAAAAAAAAACTCATGCCCTGGTTATAAACAATGCAATTGATTCTGGATGGATTTGTTGCACAAGTAGTGAATGGGGAGATATACCACAGGTGTGCTATTCACAAGGTGTCATTGTGATGGACTAAGAGTTTTGTGAATAAATGTGAGTCTGTAGGTTTGAGAATAAATTTTGCTCAAGGTTAGAATGAAGAGACTCTGGCTTTGTTACACAGGATGCTAATGGTCTGGTTGCTGAGATGCATACACATAAAAGATGAAAACCAACATTTATAATGACGAGCACATATCATAGCTGTTTGAAAAATATTCACAGCAGTTTTGCACAACACAATGGAGGGTGTCCTCAGTGTCTAGATGGGACTTTGTCTCCACACGGATTGTGCGGTGGTCACTGCTACCAATACTGTCATGGACAAATGCATTTGGAACATTAGCATAGTGGTTATATTACTGAACGATTAATCCAGTATATATAAATATAAAAGTTTTGAGTTGCACCCATCACACTTCAGACACTGGGGCTGGAATTGCTCTTTGCTGGGTTTGGGGCGGTCACTTCGAATTAAATGAAAGTTTAGCGCCGGGGCTGGAAACACGGAATTGGCCTCTTAGAGGCAAAAAAAATGTGTGGGGTGTTCACGGCACAGTGGTGGGGCGCGACTCAGAACCGCGCTGATGATATCAGTGTGATACTGACATACCATGTCACTCTGACACGTCACAACCTCCCGCCCCTTTTAGCCTCTTTAGTGGCGCCCGCTGGACCACCAGAGAGGGTGTGGGCCAGGCCAGCGGCCTGGCACCCAAGAGGGGGTGCCGGTCTGCACGTTGGTGGCCCAGCCACACCAGTGACCGCCAGTGTCGGGCCGACTGAAAACTCGACTGACAAAAAATAGATGTTGGCCGCAGCGCTACCAGGGTGGATAAAGGGAAACCAGTGGATGTGGTGTATTTGGACTTCCAGAAGGCATGTGTGGAATTTGCTGCCTCGGAGAGCTGTGGAAGCTGGGATATTGAATAAATTTAAGACAGAAATAAATAGTTTCTTGAGCGATAAGGGGATAAGGGGTTATGGGGAGCGGGCGGGGAAGTGGAGCCGAGTCCATGATCAGATCAGCCATGATCTTATTGAATGGCGGAGCAGGCTCGAGGAGCCGTATGGCCTACTCCTGCTCCTATTTCTTATGTTCTTATGTTCACCTCCCCTTTAAGGACGGTTGGGACACCTCAGCCACCACAGCTTTTTGCCCCGAGAAGCTGTTGGTGGCGGCATCGCCCCATGCAAGGCAATTTCTCCCGATCGGCGCAAAGGGGTAGGCGTGGGGCGATAAGGGATCGGCGCACGGCGATGATGTCAGGGGCGCAAACCACTTTTCCCCGGCAGAGCCTCGGGGGCAATTCAGGGGGGGGGGGGGCGCTCTGGCAGCCACGCCCGGACGAAAGCCGTTTCGCGCCTCGTTAGCATCTCCCGGAGGCATGGACGAGCCTTTCTCAGAGGGGCAATTTCTGCCCCATTGTATTTTACACGGAGCAAAATTTTGACAAATCACAACTGCACATTCTCAAATAAAGAGAGAAGGGACTCGGCATTTGTCTCTAATTGACCTCAGGACATGTATATTTACAGCAATTGGGCTTGTGGCCTTAAAGAGACAGACCAGGCCAAATATATCCTGTGTTAGCAACAAGCAATGCATTGCAGGGTATCATGCTCCCTCCCATCTGTTTAAAACACTGTAAGGCTTTGACTAACAGTGAGCAATGCCTTGGGGAAACTAATAGTTTGTAAAAGCTTTCTGCAGTGCATAAACACATCCATTGTAACAATGACAAAATAACGTTCTATAACCCTCAATGCTCAATTTGGTATTTTAGTTGTGCAGAGAATTATTTGCACAATTTGAAGGCCAATTATATTAAAGTAAGTATGGGGAAGGTGAAGAAGTAGCACATTATTAGCTTTTATTTACAACATGGCTGCTGGTGCTGGAAATTGCATATATCCTAACCAGCTTTTTATGTCATTGTGATTTCCTTTGGCAGGCAATGCACAGCAGAAAACAGAACGTTCCCGTTGCCAGTACTTCCTTTGGTATGCAAGAAGTCTTATCGCGGCCGTTTCTTTCACATATTTGTATCCTAAGACCTAGCTTTACTTCATAAATGTTACATGTGCAAATAATCAACGGTTCAAGTGATTACATAGTTTGGACTAAATGTTCCCAATAAAGTGAATACAGATTGTAACAGAAACCTCTTGGTCACCGCTACAGCATCCTATCTAAATGGACAAATGGCATCACAGTGACCATTTAAAGTACTCATGGCACCACAGGAAAAGGCTGGAGCTGCTAGGACGCTTTTCAAAGCAACAGCATTTATCTAATGTCACTTGGAACCATTGTGCAGCACGAGTCAGGAAAGGAGGCGAGATACAGCATTCAGATAACATCCTATCAACAACAAAAACAACTTGCATTTATATAGCGCCTTTAATGTAATGAAACGTCCCAATGCTCTTCACAGGAGTGTTCTGAGATTTTTTTTTCTTTAAACAGTTAAAATCCTGTTGCAATTTACAAGCTAACTGGATGTAATGAACATTGTCCATTTTAATGTAACGTAAGAACATAAGAAATAGGAACAGGAGTAGACCATACAGCCCCTCGAGCCTGCTCCGCCATTCAATAAGATCATGGCTGATCTGATCATGGACTCAACTCCACTTCCCCGCCCGTTCCCCATAACCCCTTAACCCCATATCATTTAAGAAACTGTCTATTTCTGTCTTAAATTTCTTCAATGTCCCAGCTTCCACAGCTCTGAGGCAGTGAATTCACAGATTTACAACCCTCAGAGAAGAAATTTCTCCTCATCTCTGTTTTAAATGGACAGCCCCTTATTCTAAGATCATGCCCGCTAGTTCTAGTCTTCCCCATCATTGGAAACACCCTCACTGCATCCACCTTGTCAAGCCCCTTCATAATCTTATACGTTTCGATAAGATGACCTCTCATTCTTTTGAAGTCCAATGAGTAGAGGCCCAACCTACTCAACCTTTCCTCATAAGTCAACCCCCTCATCCCTGGAATCAACCTAGTGAACCTTCTCTGAACTGCCTCCAAAGCAAGTATATTCTATCGTAAATATGGAAAACAAAACTGCACGCAGTATTCCAGGTGTGGCCTTACCAATACCTTATATATTTGTAGCAAGACTTCCCCGCTTTTATACTCCATCCCCTTTGCAATAAAGGCCAAGATACCATTGGCCTTCCTGATCACTTGCTGTACCTGCAAATTATCCTTTTGCATTTTCTGCACAAGTACCCCCAGGTCCCGCTGTACTGCGGCACTTTGCAATCTTTCTCCATTTAAATAATAACTTGCTCTTTGATTTTTTTCTGCCAAAGTGCATGACCTCACACTTTCCAACATTATGCCCCATCTGCCAAATTTTTGCCCACTCATCTGTATGTCCTTTTGCAGATTTTTTTGTGTCCTCCTCACACGTTGCTTTTCCTCCCATCTTTGTATCGTCAGCAAACTTGGCTACGTTACACTCAGTCCCTTCTTCCAAGTCATTAATATAGATTGTAAATAGTTAGGGTCCCAGCACTGATCCAGTTATAATTAGGGTGACAAATTTTATACAGGCAGTTTCATTGAAAATGTGGATATTGGAATTCCTGGGAGGAATGCACGCAGCTGTAAGATTTGTAAAATATTTTTTTCTCTATAAACAATATCAGATTTTAGATGTAATAACAGGACAGTATTAACATGCTTAAGTTGCATTGTCCTTCTGGACATGAAAAAAAAATATCAGGGCCAATTCTCTGCTCCCACCGGGGAGCTGTGCTGACAGAAAGCATAAGTCGGAGAATCGGGGCTACAACATTGGACCCCTGTTTCTAACATGGTCCCCACTGGGAGTGCCGAATTATTCCTATAATGCACAATGTTTTCAGTGTCTCTGATTAATGAACCCAACCACAGAACTACAGTGGGCCATGAAGTGTGGTGATTCAAATGCTTACTTAACCGTGGAGAGGCCATGGTTAGTTACTGATGTGTATTGCTAAATTATTACTAAAAATGTATTGAGGTTCAGGCGGGGTTCCTTCTCTGCCGTCTTGTGCTACTGTACCAGTGGAAAGCAATCAGCCATGCTTTCTTACAGAACCCACCATCGAAAGCTTGTGTTTAATGGACAGGATATACACAGGAAGTGCAGCAAGATCTCACGTGACCAAGAGGGAAACAATTTGTGCTGCTATGAGGTGTCACCTCTGGTGTCCCAATTGGGAACCGAAGGAGTTCAATATGGCTAGCGCATTCAAATGTCAGGCAGCAGTGGAACTCAAACCCACAAGCACATAATTGTGGTGTGGGCCTCAACCTTGAGGTTTGTGAGCCAGACATATATATTTTTTTAACCTGATGGATGACGTGTCCAATAGTGGGGGAAACATGCCTTAGGTTTGCATGGCACTCGTTGTTGCCAGTTCATTTTTGGTTGTTAGTTTGTAACACGGCTCTTTAAACTGTAGAGATGAGGAGTTACAGATAGTGATAGAAAGCAGGCTGGAGTAAAATATTTCTTCTCTTATTTACAAGGAAGTAACACACAATGAGGATGTTTAGACACTTGCTTAGAACTTTGATCCTCAAGATTACATTTTTCTTAAAAAATGAATATATGTATGCAGCTTTGCATTAGAGTTAAACTCTTTCAATGTTTTTTTAAAAAAAAGCAAAGTCTTTACTTGAACTCTCTAAAATATCAAAAGTCAATCATACTTCTGCTAATATTAAGAAGGGACTTCATGAGGTTCTTATTAAATCTGGCGCTCAAATACAAACCGAAAGGCTGGGAAATGACACAAATGCTGCTCTAAGCAGCATTGTGACATATTTAACATTGACATAAAAGTTATGTTGAGGTCCTGCATGTGTTTTAAATGCTCCCAGTATTTCATTTGCGTGCAGACTCGGTTTGTACCATAGAAACCACAGTTTCCTTTCGAGGGGGAAATGAGAGTGTCCCGGAAGATTCGGTAAACATTGGCAGAGCTACATTAGTCAGACACTGTAGCACAACTTCTCTTTTATATAACCAGCTACTCAATGAGCTACTGCATGATCTGGTGTGGCAAAGGAGGGCGTTCTTAATGAATTATCAATAAAGATGCCAATGCTGCACTGACAAGCATTTTCCAATGATCAAAGAGTTTATATTTTTTTATTGTTTAAATTGTTTCTCCTGCTTATGTAATTTTATTTAAACCATTGCGCATTATCGTTTCTGGATAAAAAAAAAATAACGTTAATAATTAAAAGACAAACATTTGTTTTAGTTTATTTAGAATGCACTGCAGATAAGGTTACCTGTATCAGCATAGCTCTCTGGGGCCGCCATTACTTGAGGGGGATTTGAGGGGAAATGTTTTCACCCAGAGGGTGGTGGGGGTCTGGAACTCACTGCCTGAAAGGATGGTAGAGGCAGAAACCCTCATCACATTTAATAAGTACAGGTAACACTCGTTTAGCTGGATACGGATGTAATGGAAAACCCACAGTAACGGAATTAAAAATATTGCGTCGCTACTTCTCACCCGTAACACTTCGACATACATCATATCCAGATCCTTCTGTTGCAAAATCGCTAACAATTGCACAACGTGACACTCACCATGAGCAAGGACTCAGAAAATCTACCATAAAAATCTAAAAACTGAATCCACAAGCTCACCCTCCTCTGCCCTTGCTTTGCTGATGTGTGTGCGTGCGCGCTGTGGACATTGGGAACGGGGGTAGTGCTGGCACCAGGTTTCAGGCACAGAACGCAGCCCAGAGAGCATGCTCCAGAACCCTGGAGCTAGACAATCTCCTCCTCGAGGCCACCTGCAGCCACTCCCAGTGCAGCATTCGTCCCTCTGCGATTACAGTCCGGCGGAAGTACATGCATGCTGGCAATATGCATCTTTTGTACACTTAACTGCTTTGTAGCTGATTAATGAATAAATACAAAATTTTAACTTTAAAATGTAAACTCGCCCCAACGGAAAATCCGTTCACCCGGAATTGCCGAATCCCCGAGTGATCCGGATAAACGAGAGTTTCCTTTACTTGGATGTGCAATTGAAGTGCTGTAACCTACAGAGTTACGGACCCAGAGCTGGAAAAAGGGATTCGGCTGGATAGCTCTTTGTTGGCCGGCACGGACACGATGGGCCAAAATGGCCTCCTTCCGTGCTGTAAATTTCTATTATACTACATTCGCTGGTCTGGCATGGATACTTGTACAATGCGAGGCTCAGCCAGCACTACTGAGTTACTCTGCTGCTGTATGTCAACAACAACTTGCACTTATAAAGAAACATAGAAAATAGGTGCAGGAGTAGGCCATTCGGCACTTCGAGCCTGCACCACCATTCAATATGATTATGGCTGATCATTTTTGCAACTTCAGTACCCCATTCCTGCTTTCGCTCCATACCCTTTGATCCCTTTAGCCGTAAGGGCCACATCGAACTCCCTTTTGAATATATATAATGAACTGGCCTCAACAACTTTCTGTGGTAGAGAATTCCAGAGGTTCACAATTCTCTGAGTGAAGAAGTTTCTCCTCATCTCAGACCTAAATGGCTTACCCCTTATCCTTAGACTGTGACCCCTGGTTCTGGACTTCCCCAACATCGGGAACATTCTTCCTGCATCTAACCTGTCCACTCCCATCAGAATTTTATATGTTTCTATGAGATCCCCTCTCATTCTTCTAAATTCCAATGAATATAAGCCTAGTCGATCCAATCTTTCTTCATATGTCAGTCCTGCCATCCCGGGAATCAGTCTGGTGAACCTTCGCTGCACTCCTTTAATAGCAAGAATGTCCTTCCTCAGCTTAGGAGTCCAAAACTATACACAATATTCAAGATGTGGCCTCACCAAGGCCCTGTACAACTGCAATAAGACCTCCCTGCTCCTATACTCAAATCCTCTCGCTATAAAGGCCAACATGCCATTGGCTTTCTTCACCGCCTGCTGTACCTGCATGCCAACCTTCAATGACTGATGTACCATGACACCCAGGTCTCGTTGCACCTCCCCTTTTCCTAATCTGTCACCATTCAGATAATATTCTGTCTTCCTGTTTTTGCCACCAAACTGGATAACTTCACATTTATCTACATTACACTGCATCTGCCATGCATTTGCCCACTCACCTAACCTGTCCAAATTACTCTGCAGCCTCTTAGCATCCTCCTCGCAGCTCTCACTGCCACTTAGCTTAGTGACATCTGCAAACTTGGAGATATTCCATTCAATTCCTTTGTCTAAATCATTAATGTATATTGTAAATAGCTGGGGTCCCACCACTGAACCTTGCGGTACCCCACTAGTCACTGACTGCCATTCTGAAAAGGACCCGTTTATTCCTACTCTTTGCTTCCTGTCTGCCAACCAGTTCTCTATCCATGTCAATACATTACCCCCACAATACCATGTGCTTTAATTTTGCATACTAATCTCTTGCATTGGACCTTGTCAAAAGCCTTTTGAAAGTCCAAATACACCACATCCACTGGTTCTCCCTTGTCCACTCTACTAGTTACATCCTCAAAAAATTCCAGAAGATTTGTCAAGCATGATTTCCGCCTTTAATATAATAAGCGCCTTTAATGTAATAAAATGTCTCGAAACGTTTCACAGGAGCAATTATCAGACATAATTTGACACCGGGTCACATAAAGCTTGGTCAAAGAGATAGACTTTAAGGAGCGTCTTAAAGGAGGAGAGAGAAGTAGCAAGGCGGAGAGGTTTAGGAAGGGAGTTCCAGAGCTTGGGGCCCAGGCAGCTGAAGGCACGACTGTCAAGGGTGAAACGATGAAAATTGTGGATACCCAAGAGGCCAGAATTGAATGTCACTCTGTGGATGAGAGAATCTACTTTCTTCCAACATTAAAATGTTCCACACTCAGTTTAAAATATTCTCGCGTGGTTCAGCAGAACACCAGGGCACTTTTTAAACTTGGCTTCACATCAAACTGGAGTTATACTGAGTCCAGTGTGAAGCTGAAACAGTGTAAGGTAGCGTCCCGGAGGTAATCGCACAACATTGTTTGCAGCAAGCTCAAGCATCGGGGGCTGGCCTGACACCAGAGTTATACTGCCACATTCACCCCAACAACAACCACTTTTATTTATATAGAGCCTTTAACAGTGAAACATCCCAAGGTGCTTCACAAGAGTATTATGCGATAAAAATTTGACACCTAGCTGCATAAATAGACATGAGCTTGGTTAAAGAGTTATGTTTTAAGGAGTGTCTTGAAGGAGCAAAAAGAGGCAGAGAGATGGAGAGGTTTAGGCAGGGAGTTCCAGAGCTTGGTGCCTAGACCACCATTGGTTGAGCGATTATAATCAGGGATGCTCAAGAGGGCAGAATTAGAGGAGCGCAGACATCTCGGGGAATTGTGGGGCTGGAGGAGATTACAGAGATAAGGAGGGGCGAGGCCATGGAGGGATTTGAAAATAAGGTTGGGAACCCACTTTAAAATTGACAGTGATGCTGTGGTAAACGACAATGTCTAAGGGTGCAGTTACACTGCTACTGACGCAAAGCATTTTGGACGCGGGTCAATCTGAAAGTGGCTGTATCACTCAGGGATTTGACAGCAGAGTATATTAAACCCATAGCGGTGTTAAATCCTCCAGTCGGCAATCTCACACTGCTTGGCCTTCATAGCGGGCGAGGTATTAATCCACTGTGGTGTGAAGCCTTGATTATAAAGTGCTCAGGTGGTCCGGCGATTTCACGGGGCCTGGACAAACGGAGCATGGAGTCTTTTTAATGCTGCGAGAGAGAAACTCCCACCACCCGCCCTGTCCTAACATTAAAAAGTAGCCGCCAGAGAATCAGAGGCTCTGTGCTTGCAACTGTGCAAGAAGTGTTCAGAAACCCCATCTGCAGATGATCAAAGATAAAGCCATGCTGAATTTTTAATATTCCCAAAGACGCGCAGCACTAAAAGGGTTACATTTTTCTTTTCCTATTTGTATTTTCCTTTATTTTGTAATCCTGTCCCCAGAGGCTGTTTTTTCCTTTTATTGCAGTTTCTGGTATTGACTTTTTTTTTGTTGCATAAAGGAATACCTGAGAACAGTTCAAACACTTTCCATGTGTTTTTCTTTATGTGCCAGTCCATAGTAAGGTCCCAGGAGATAGCAATATAAGAAAGCATTCGGCTATAAAGTTTTACTTTGTTAAGCCAGGCTCACTGCACCATATACATACGGCATTCTCACTCCGGACTGACAATTTGTTCACGTGTGATATCAGAACTCTGGAAAATCAGTAATGGCTGCAGAAATGATACTTCGTTTCATTAAGTTCTCAAGGTGAGTTGAGGGATGATTGCAACATTTATCAACAAGGTATGTCGTTGTGTTGTTCTTTTCTTGTTCTGTTCGCCTGGCTGAATTTTCTGATCCAGCAGGCACTGTTTAATGTTTAAAAACTCACAACTCTGTCTGAGCTTATTGCTGTGAATTTTATGCTAAAAGCAAAACAAAGAATCGAAACCCTCGTGGAGCTCTTGTCTATTAATTGCTGTGGAGTTTGTCTCGGGGGTAAATATACTTTCTTTTGAAGTAAAACATTTTGTTGTAACACACCTGAAACAGGTACTGAATTACAACAATGGTGCTATTGAACAAGCAATACTTTAAAAAAAAATGGAACAGTAATAATGCATGTTTAAGACACAGGACAATACACCCTACTGCGGTCCATAGTCAAAATGTTTTCAACAGCTAATGAATCACAGACCAGCTACTGGGTAAGATTGCTTTTGTTCAGACAATGAAAGGTACTTTCGAAATTAAATAAATATAAAATTCACGTCTTTTAAAATAACAGTCTGAAATGTGGCAAATCGGTATGCACCGGGACACGGTGATCAGCTCTTTGATTTAATGAGGTACATCTTTGATCAGATTTTCAAGGGGAAAACAATATTTTGTATTTCAGCCCTGAAGAAATGAAGGAACTAAACAGTGACAGCAGAGAAATGTTTACTCAGTCATGAGGACAAACAGGGAATAAGATAACACACTGGGGAGATTCTTTTTAAAAAAATGCATAGATTTGTGGAATAGTAGAGAGTTTAGTGTCCGTAATATTGTTCAGAATGAAACCACTTCAACATTACAGGTCTTCAGCCATGATTGTATTTATTGGGAATCTTATTCCAGTAATCAGGAAATGCTGCAGTGAAGATATGTTTGAGATCAGTGTGTTTTTTTAAGAAATAATGATTTGATTTGGGGGTGGTGGTGGTGGGTGAATTATTTGGTTAAATCCTTTGTTAAGCTGCATTTATTTTATAATGTGACATTTTCCTGTTTGTGCAGTTGGAAGAGTGCACAGCAAATGATTCGTATTCTGCAATAACTCATTCCACCCTTTGTACAGGTCTGCACTGGCAGATGTGTTGAATAAGCGCAACAGGTCATACATCTGCTGTTCCTCAGATACATGCCTCAACAGCTAGTATTGGTCAATTGTTCTTCAAAGCAGCATTGTATTAAGGGTGCATTTACACTGCAGGTTTAGCATAGGTGCAAAGCGATTTCAGCTCCACACCAACGCTGAGCTGGCACCGTAAATCTGGAGTCAGAGCCTGATCTGACCAGTATGACTCCCTGGAGGGGTTTTTGCCACACAGTTCCAGTTCAACACCACATGGAGTGTAAATCCATTGGACCTCCAGGTAAAAATACATGGCCTTAAATTCAATGTTTAGAGAGCAAGGACACTGCCCTCCTGCCTTCTAATCATTTGAATTTCTCACATTGGGAGACAGCTCTACACATACATGTATCCAGGCACACACTGAGCTCTCTCCTACACAGTTACCGATCTAACTGGGGGGGGGGGGGCAGTTGACTGCAGATCAAGAGGTTTCTGGTTCAAATCCAGGTGGCCCCTATGCTTTGCTATCACTAGAGAGGGTACAGAAGAGATTTATGAGGATGTTGCCAGGATTGGAGAACTTTAGCTATGAGGAAAGATTGGATAGGCTGAGTTTGTTTTCTTTTGAACAGTGGAGGCTGAGGGGATACTTGATTGAGATGTATAAAATTATGAAGGGCCTAGATGGAGTGGATCGTGAGGACCTGTTTCCCTTAGCAGAGAGGCCAGTGATCAGGGGACATAGATTTAAAGTAATTGGTGAGGGGATTTGAGGAGAACGCATTTCACCCAGAGGGTGATGGGGGTCTGGAATTCACTGCCTGAAAGGATGGTAGAGGCAGAAACCCTCTTTGCATTTAAAAAGTACTTGGATGTGCACGTGAAGTGCCGTAACGTACAGGGCTACGGACCAAGAGCTGGAAAGTGGGATTAGGCCGGATAGCTCTTTTCTGGCCAGCACAGATACGATGGGCTGAATGGCCTCCTTCTGTGCCATAAATGTCCATGATTCTATGATTCTGACCAGGCAGGTTTCGATTAGAGTCAAACAGAGTTCTTCCTGACTGCAAACCAAACCCAAATTCACCCTAAGTGTATGTGGCACCTCAGATGGCTCATTTTCAAACTAATTTTCCTTATTGGGTAAATTCAGCCAATTAGGTGGCTGGATGAGTTCGTGATGAGAAATCTCCATCATAAAAGAGGAAGAGAAAAGGATAAAATTGTTGTTGCACAAACACCCCATTGGTTCAGTGGATGGCGATACTGACAACAATCACAGAGAAATTGAAGGCTCAGATTGTCCAATTGTTCAGTAGAAACTGGAATTATGGCAACTACAGCAGAAAACGTATAACATAGAAACATAGAAAATAGATGCAGGAGTAGGCCATTTGGCCCTTCGAGCCTGCACCACCATTCAATATGATCATGGCTGATCATGCAACTTCAGTACCCCATTCCTGCTTTCTCTCCATACCCCTTGATCCCTTTAGCCGTAAGGGTCACATCTAACTCCCTTTTGAATATATCGAACGAACTGGCATCAACAACTTTCCATGGTAGAGAATTCCACAGGTTCACAAGAATCATACAAATGAAAGTGTAACTCACCACATTTCTGGAAGTCTTAAAAGGAAAGTAAAAATGCAAGCATTCTCCCACATTTTCATTAAAATACTTTTAGACTCAGAATTCCTTTGTTTTTACCTATTTGGAGCTTTCATTCCATTCCAAAATATGCCACATGATAGATTGCAAAATCTTTCAATGAGAAAAACTAAATTCAAACCAAACATGGCCTTTCATTTCTCCATACCTTGTCATAAGGTTCAAAGTGTTGCAGAATGCTTCTCGGACCATTATACGTGATCTATTACTTCACTGCAAATACTGTGTGGTGTTTTTTGCCTTCAAAACCACACCGTGTTTACCGGAATGTTCCTTATATTGCTCCAACTGATGTAAAGCTATGTTTGAAGTTTGCTTTTTGTTTCTAATTTGCCTGAATATTTAACATAATTCTTTCAAAATGCATCTGTTCTTCATTCATTCAATGCTACGCAGCTGTGATTATCAGTACCTTTCACAGTGAAAGAAAATCGCAATACAGGCTTAAATTGAGCCATTTTATTGTACATTTAAAAACAACCTCTAATTTAGGAATAGCAACAAATCTAACTTCCATGGAGTATTTATCATAATTAGTGGTTTGTGCAGTAACACAGAACTAAACTAGTTGAAACCCTGGATGTTCGGAGGTGCAAGCAGCAGTATGTGGTGCAATTGCATAGTCCTACGGCACAGGAGGAGGCCATTCGGCCCATCGTGCCTGTGCCGGCTCTTGAAGGCCAAGCACTCCCACTCCCCCTGCTCCCGCTCTTTCCTCACAGCACTGCAAATTTTCCTTTTCAAGTATTTATCCAATTCCCTTTAAAAGTTACTATTGAATCTGCGTCCAACGCCCTCCGTTTCAGGCAGTGCTTTCCAGATCATAGCAACTCGCTGGGTAAAAAAAAAATTCTCATCTCCCCTCTGGTCCTTTAACCAATTATCTTAAATCGGTGTCCTCTAGATACCAACCCACCCACATAAGAACATATGAAATAGGAGCAGGAGTAGGCCATTCGGCCCCTTGAGCCTGCTCCGCCATTTAATGAGATCATGGCTGATCTTCTACCTCACCTCCACCTTCCTTCACTAACCCCATATCCCTTGATTCCCTTAATATCCAAAATTCTTGCAATCTCGGTCTTGAATATACTCAACCACTGAGCCTTCACAGCCCTCTAGGGTAGAGAATTCCAAAGATTCACCACCTTCCGAGTGAAGACGTTTCTCCTCATCTCAGTCCTAAATGGCTGACCCCTTATTCTGAGACGATGACCCCTGGTTCTAGACTCCCAAGCCAAGGGAAACATCCTCTCTGCATCTACCCTGTCAAGCCCTGTAAAAAAAATTAATGTTTCAATGAGATCACCCCTCACTCTTCTAAACTCTAGAAAATATAGGCCTAGTCTACTCAACTCCACAATAGGACAATCCCTCATCCCAGGAATCAGTCTGGTGAACCTTCGGTGCACTCCCTCTATGGCTTCTCTGCTCGGAGGGGAACTATCCCAGATTCTCTAGTCTCTCCATATCACTGCAGGTAAACTAACAGAAAAACAGTGGGAGGTATTCAAAAGAAGTTTGGGTTACGGGGAGCAGGCAGGGAAGTAGAGCTGAGCCCAAGATCAGATCAGCCATGATCTTATTGAATGGTGGAGCAGGCTCGAGGGGCCAAATGGCCTACTCCTGTCCTATTTCTTATGTTCTTATTCTTATGTAAGTGTTTAGTACAATACAAGATCATTATATTCGCTAAAGAGCAAAAGTTCTACCTGCAGAATCAAGTAACTATGGTCAACATATGAATTAAGATGGAATATAAATCTAAAGGAAATGGCTTACACAAATGCCAAGAAAAGAGTTATTCTAGCAGACTGGGAGGAATACAGAAAGCAACAAAGAACATAAAGAAAATATTAAGAGCCTGCATAAAGGGATTATGAAAAAGACTTGCAAGTGATATAAAGGCTTATTTGTTTTGGAAATATTTCCACCGTATGGGCTGGATTTTCATCATTTACCACCCATTTAGCACCGAAAATATCACCGGTGGTAAATTCAACGCAGATTACCACCGATTTTATAATTTAGCACCGAAATACCACCGATGTTAAATTCATCAGTGATTTACCACCGGTGGTAAAAAATACCACCGATCTTATTTTTCTTCCGTTTTTATGACATCATTAAGTGTGCAACACTGAAATACCACTGAAAATTACCACCAGAGGTGAATTCATCAATACCACCATTTTTACCATTGGCCTAAATTACCACCGAGAAAAGTGCAGTCTTATCTGATCGAATCCAGTGCTACGGACGGCATTTTATAAAACGGAGTTGCCATCCATTCCACATGAGACAAGGCTGAGCTTTACACAGACATCTTTATGTGAGTTCAGAGTTAGATTTTAAGGTTATTTGAGGCTTTTAGTGGATTATTTGAATAAATTGGAGGATATTTTAAGGATAGTTAAGAAATTTGGAGGACATTTGGAGAACATTTGCAGGATATTTAAAGGAATGGGGCCTAAAATATCTCTGCCAATATTGCTGACTACTTATATGATGTCGAGTAGAGCTGGAAGCAGGTTTATTCAAGAGCATGTCCCTGCAGTGCTCCATGTCACCATAGTGTCCCTGTGTCCCCACAGTGTCCCATGTCCCCAAACCCAAAGGATGCCATGGATGCGGCTGGACCGGGCCGGCTGGCCAAAAGGACCGAGTCAGCAAGGGTGCAGGAGAGCAACGCACCCGGTGGGTGGGCTTCGTATGCACCTGGTGTAGGTGGTGGGGGGGAGGGGCAGGGTAGATTACACCGCCCCGGCCTCGGAGAGAGCACCGGAGGCAGTGGGGAGAGGAGGAGCCGGCGGCCCAAGATAAGGCCACGTCGGGGAGAGAAGCAGCGGGTGGGTACTGATGACGCATGCGCAAAAATAGCACCCATTTTACTTTGTGTTGCACGTTGAAAAATATGAAATACAGTTAGCCCTACCACCGGTTTTATTTGATGAAAATAGCGTCTTTTGAGTGAGAGTGGTATTTTGGTGGTAAAAAAAAAACACAATTTTTAAATAGCACCGGAAAACCAATGGTAGGGCTAAATGATGAAAATCCAGCTCCATGACTTTTGTTTGACAAACCAGCCACAGTAGCCGATGTTTGGCTCACTGTCTGTAAGAGGACGAGAGTTAATTTCTTGTAACATTTCCTTTTGATAATTTTGCTGAGTACAAGTGGAACTGCACATTATTCAGATATGCATGAAGCCAGGTGCTTTCTGTATTTGCAAATTGCCAGCGACTGGAAGAGGTAAGTGAGATCTGAATATTTCAAGATGGTAGAAAGACCAGAAACATCTGTTTCTTAAAGCCCTAGACTTTCAAGTTTGGGGTGTCCTTGAGGTCATCAGATTATTTATATTTTTCTGTCTTTGCTGACGTACTGGCACAATATTTTTATTGTTGTATATTAATTAAAATTGTGGAATAATAACTGTTTTCTTTTATGCAGCTGATACAGTATTGTAGGAGTTTAGATAGGGCACCCCCGTGAGTGTGTCAATATTTGAGAGGGGTTCCTGTGAGTGTGTCAATATTTGAGAGAGGTTTCCGGGAGTGTGTCAATATTTGTGAGACTTTCCCCGGGAGTATATCAATATTTGAGAGGGGTTCCTGTGAGTGTGTCAATATTAGTGAGAGGTTCCTGGGCGTGTGTCAATATTTGAGAGAAGGGTTCCTGTGAGTGTGTCAATATTAGTGAGAGGTTCCTGTGAGTGCGTCAATATTTGAGAGAGGTTCCTGAGTGTGTCAATATTTGAGAGGGGTTCCTGTGAGTGTGTCAATATTTGAGAGAGGTTCCTGTGAGTGTGTCAATATTAGTGAGAGGTTCCTGGGAGTGTGTCAATATTTGAGAGAGGTTCCTGTGAGTGTGTCAATATTTGAGAGAGGTTCCCGGGCATGTGTCAATATTTGTGAAATTTCCCCGGGAGTGTGTCAATATGTGTGAGATTTTCCCGGGAATGTGTTAATATTTGTGAAATTTCTCTGGGGGTGTGTCAATATTTGTGAAATTTCTCTGGGAGTATGTCAATATTTGTGAAATTTTCCCGGGAGTGTGTCATATGTGTGAGATTTTCCCGGGCGTGTGTCAATATTTGAGAGAGATTCCTGGGAGAACATAAGAATTAGGAACAGGAGTAGGCCATCTAGCCCTTCGAGCCTGCTCCGCCATTCAACAAGATCATGGCTGATCTGGCCGTGGACTCAGCTCCACTTACCTGCCCACTCCCCGGTTCCCTGGGAGTGTGTCAATATTTGCGGGACCCCACGCACAAATGTTTGAAAACCATTACCTTAAGGAATTTCCTGCCAGCTACACTTGGTTAAATTGGTCAGCTATGGACAGGGTGGATTTGTAAAACATTGCCATACATGTGGGCAAAGAGTATTGCATGTGCGCCAACTGAAAATAACTTACATTCAGAATTATACAAATTTAAGTGCCTCAGACTTGAACAGCAGACAAAATTAAGATTTTTTTTTTAAATGTAGAAAATCATCAAAAACTCCCTTAGAAGCAACTGTCTAATAACACTGATTACCTAAACATCTATAATATGGAGCCACTTCAAATCAATGGCTTTTTGTTAGCAGCAACAAACAGGACAACTTGTATTTATATAGCGCCTTTAACATATTAAAATGTCCATAGGAGCTTCACAGCACCTTATGAGACAAAAGAATTGACACCAAGCCACATAAGGTGAAATTAGGGCAGGGTAACCAAAAGCTTGGTCAATGAGGTAGGTTTTAAGGAGCATCTTGAAGGAGGAAAGAGAGTTAGAGAGGCGGAGAGGTTTAGGCAGGGTATTCCAGAGCTTAGGACCTAAGCAACAGAAGGCACAGCCACCAATGGTTGAGTGATTATAATCAGGGATGCTCAAGAGGGCAGAATTAGAGGAGCCAGATATCTCAGGGGGTTGTGGGGCTGGAGGAGATTACAGAGATAGGGAGGGGTGAGGCCATGGAGAGATTTGAAAACAAGGATGAGAATTTTGAAATTGAGGCGTTGCTTAACCGGGAGTCAAAGTAGGTCGGGAGCACAGGGGTGATGGGTGAGCGGGACTTGGTACGAGTTAGGGCACGGGCAACCGAGTTTTGGATCACCTCGTGTTTACGTAGAGTAGAATGTAGGAAGCTGGCCAGGAGGGCAGAGAAGGGCAATGTTATGGCGGTGGAAATAGGCGGTCTTAGTTATACTGCGGGTATGGTGCCGATAGCACCATCTGAGAGTGTTAAAAATATGTAGATTTTAATTAGAAAAAGAACCAGGTGCATTCCTATTTAAAAAGGGATGTGTTTGCAGAGCCTACTAACAGACATAACTTAAAATTGCATCTAAATGAACTTCTTGAGTCACTAGTGGAATATGCCTACTGTGGCTAATAAGGATTATACTCAAGTGATAAACTTAAGAATCCCAAGGTGATCAATGCAATAAACAGCTGTGATACACTGTATAAACAGCAAGACTGCTGGCTGAGGTGTTTATTCTATGTAGAGGAGTTGAGTTTTTCTGAGAACACTCTGGTCTTCCTAAGTTTAATAGCAGTTCAATTTTTAAGAGATACAGCAGTAAAAAAATAAAAGCCGTTGTCATTATGTTTGCTGTGTTCCAAAATCCTTAGTTGTTTTTTAAAAAAAAAATGTCATTGCGACTAATCAGAACACTAAAATTATGAATATAAGTCACCGTGATGAACTGTGTAATGTACTAACGTGACAGGCTGTGATTGGATGATGTAGAACCACTGTTGTGATAAATTCACCACTGAATCTCTGCTGAAACAATAGCATCATTGCAGTTGGTTACAGCTTTGTTTCATCTTCAGCCAAAACGATCTGCTGGCACAATAGCTCTGATATGCGTAAGCTATGTCATTCCTCGTTACTGAAAGATAGACCAGCGATACTATGCTGGTCATTTTTTGCTGGTCTAACGCTGATTTCATTTGTTAAGAATTCAAAAACCAGCATTTGCGGTCTTTAATGAAAGCTCTGGATTTTATTTTGACCATCATCTTCAAGACTCAGTGGCTGCACATCAGTTTCCCTGAGTGAGATTGCAACGCAAGTGTGGCAACTATATTGATGAAATTTGGCAAACTGTTGCAGCACAGTGAAAAGTCAAGTTCAATTCTGAGCAAACAAACTTTGGTGACCAGAAAAATCTCATAAAACGGATTTTTAACAACTGTGGCAAGTACACCATGAACAAAGCATGCTGTGATGCAACAGAATGCTTCTTCACTTCGTCAACCTTAGTCTGAGTACAATGGCTGCTGAAGCTCGCAAATTGCACTGGCCTCAGAGTGCATCAGATTAACGTCTGTTTTAGTTAGCTTAAAGAACTAGAATAGTGGGCTAGCTTAAAAAGTAAGCGAAACGAAGATTCGCTCAACAACTATAACAAGAGCAAGACAACCACCAAATTGACCAATTGAATTAAGGTTAAGGATGCATAAATTATCTCAGCTTCTGCCAAAATGGCTCCCTTGTTGGTAAATGCTCTAAAAGGACATGCACGCACTCATTCATTAGGTAAAAGCATTCTTAGGAATTAACTGCCACGGAAAACAAATACTACATTCCTGCCCGCGCATAGAGGTGCACGCTTGAATTTGACGGTCTAGTCCTCAAAGAATAGTTGTAGAGGAGAGAAAAAAGTTGAAAGTATTCAAAAACACTGGTGGATATTGTGGCCTGATTAGGATCCCAAACACCATTAGTGTGTGAAATAGATGCGGGATAGGCACCCATTGGGCACATAATTAATTCATCATAGCGACCTGATGAATAAATATTATTTATGGCAGTTGGGCATATTATTTAAAATACTAAACAAGCATAAAGATTAAATGTGATTCTACAATGTAAATATAAGACCAACTTGTATTTATATAGCGCCATTAACATAGTAAAACATCACAAGGTGCTTCACAGAAGTGTTATAAGACAAAACAAATAAATTTGACACCGAGCCACATAATAAGAAACTACAGCAGATGACCAAAAGCACGGTCAAAGAAGTAGGTTTTAAGGAGAGACTTGAAGGAGGAAAGAGGTAGAGAGGTAGAGACGTTTAGGGAGGGAGTTCCAGAGCTTGGATCCCAGGCAGCTGAAGGCATGGCTACCACTGGTTGAGCGATTATAATCAGGGATGCTCAAGAGGGCAGAATTTGAGGAGAGCAGACAACTCGGGGGGTCATGAGGCTGAAGGAGATTACAGAGATAGGGAGGGGCGAGGCCATGGAGCGATTTGTAAACAAGATTGAGAATTTTGAAACCGAGGCATTGCTTAATCGGGATCCAATATAGGTCAGTGAGCACAGGGGTGATGGGTGAGCGGGACTTAGTAGTTTAGATTCGTCGGCCAGTTCCTGGGTCATATAGGCTGAAGTGAGGTCCAACTTGGTGAACAGCTTGCCACCTGCCAGCGTGGCGAAGAGGTCCTCCGCTCTCGGGAGCGGGTATTGATCTTGTAGGGACACCCGATTGATGGTGGCCTTGTAGTCGCCACAGATCCTGACAGAGCCATCCGCTTTTAGGACGGGAACGATGGGGCTCGTCCAGTCGCTGAATTCCACAGGCAAGATGATGCCCTCTCTCAACAGCTGGTCCAATTCGCTCTCGATCTTTTCCCGCATCACGTACGGCACCGCTCTGGCTTTGTGGTGCACTGGCCTGGCGTCTGGGGGTGATGTGTATCACTACTTTAGTGCCTTTGAAAGTCCCGACGCCAGGTTGGAATAGTGAATCGAATTGTTGTAGGACTTGTGAGCACGAACTTCGCTCCACAGATGACATTGCGTGAACATTCCCCCCATTTCCAGTTCATCTCGGCTAACCAGCTCCTCCCCAACAGTGCGGGACCATTGCCCGGGACAATCCAGAGCGGCAACCGATTCACTAATCCATTGTGTGTGACAGCCAACATTGCACTGCCTAGCACCGGAATGATTTATTTCATGTAAGACCGTAATTGTGTCTCAATACGTGCTAATTTGGGTCTACTGGCTTTAAGTGACCATATCTTCTCAAATTGCTGAACACCCATGAGTGACTGGCTGGCCCCATTGTCCAGCTCCATGCATACTGGGATACCGTTTAATAAAACCCTCATCATCATTGATGGCGTTTTAGTGTATGAACTGTGAATATTCGCCACATGGACCCGCTGAACCTCGGCGTCCATCGATTTGCCCCAAAAGTCATCCTGCCTCAAAGAACCCTCTTCTGGTCCATCCGCCTCATATTAGTCTGGTTGCAGACTTCCTGCACATTCGAGCTAAGTGGCCACTGAGATTTCAGTTCTTGCAGACAAACTGTTGAAATCTGCAAGATCCAGCTTAGTGTTTTCTCCTACACCACCAGCATGAGTTAAAGTTTCCATTGTTGGGAACAAAGGGACTATGGCCAGGCATTCCGCACTGACTGTCCCTTTGACTGCTCTTAAGTACTCTATTAGTGGGTGTCAATGGCCCCAGCCCGGGTCGCATTGTCCACTGTGATGGCGTGAATGTCCATTCAGCCTGCCATTGTCTCTGTTGAAGTCCTACTCTGGGGTCTATTGCTGCCTGGGGAGTGTCGGACTGCCCCTGCCTGCCTGCGGGGCTCTGAGTCGCATTGATGATGTTGACTCCCTGATCCATCGCAGCATTAGAGGCAGAATTGCGCGCGTATATTATTTTTGTCTCTTCCTCCCCCGCCATGAAAGTTTGAGCTATCAACGCCGCCGCTTCCAAGGTCAAATCCTTGGTCTCAATTAATTTGCGGAAAATTCCCGCATGACCGATGCCTTCGATAAAGAAGTCCCTTAGCGTCTCCCCCCTGCAAGCGTCTGTGAACTTACAGAGGCTGGCCAAACGCCGGAGGTCCGCTACGAAATCCGGTATGCTCTGTCCTTCACGACGTCGGTGGGTGTAGAATCTGTGTCGGGCCATATGTATGCTACTCCCTGGTTTGAGGTGCTCCACGATCAATTTGCTAAGTTCTTCAAAGGTTTTGTCACCGGCTTTTCGGGTGCTAGTAAGTCCTTCGTGAACGCGTAAGTCTTTGGTCCGCAGCTGGTCAAAAGATGAGCCCTTCGCTTGTCAGCCACAGCATCCCCCAACCATTCATTCGTAACGAAGCTTTGCTGAAGCCTCTCGACAAAATTGTCCCAGTCTTCCTCAACACAGTACCGTTCCTCTGTGCTACTGGTGGCCATTATCGTGGGTCGTGAATTCCTGTTTCTTGTCGCCAATGTAAAGTCCTTACTCTACAGTATGAAACCACACGAGGCACATTCTGGGGACAAGGTCACTCTGTGACCTTGACTCTTTATTCACAGGACTCCCAAGACGATGACCCTGTGTGGGACCTTCCTTTTTATACCTGTGTGATCAGGTAAGGAGTGTCTCCCACAAGTTCACCCCTTGTGGTCAAGGTGTGCACCTAGGTTGAGTGTTTACAGTAATACAGTGGTGTTACATACATAACAAATATATAGTGAAAAACCGTAGCACTCATGAGAGGGCGAACCTGCAGCCAGTAGTGTAATAGTGATCAGATTAATTTTTTCAACTAAGGAGGAAGCAGAGTCCAGATCAGATAAACAACACTTTGTGTGGATATATTATGCCCTAAGTTGGAGGGAGCAGCGTGTAGCGGCCCGGCCCGGAAATCAGCATGGTCCTGGCCTGCATGACCATCAGCAGGCCAGGGCCATTGGAGGGAGCAGCGTGCAGTGGCATACCACTGCAGGGAGCAGCGCGTGCTGCTGCAGGAGGGCGACGGCTATGAAGCCAGGTCACTGATTGTCATGTGGGCGGGCAGGCACAGCAGGAGCAGCAAGAGTTTGTAGATTGAAGTGACCGGGGCCCAGAAAAGGTCTGGGGCCCAGGGGCAGCACGGGCCAGCCCACACTGCGATATGTGCACGCGCTCGATCTGTGCAGCAGATCTGGTCTCCAGTTAGTCTTGGTTAATCCTTGCCACTGGACCAAGACCTAGCTCTGTCAAGCCCGTGTGGTGGCTGGAGTGCAACGGACAGCACACGTTAAAAAAATCCATGCACAGGCATCTTTCACCCTTCTGGATGTAGTTCGGGATCTGGAATATTAGGTCCTTCATTGAAGCACCTGTGAACTCATCCCTTTTTGGCGTGGAAGCAAGCCATCCTCACTTCGAGGGACTGCCTATGATGATGGGATATTGGTCCATCTTTAAATCACTTAATGTCTGCTTTCAGTACAGTAATTAAGAGATACCGACTCAGTCAGTAAGTGATTAATCTACATAATTAGTGTCTAGTGAATAAACATAGCTGCTTGAACTCAAATCATTAATAGATCTGATAAACAAATATTGTGCTTAATGGTTGGAACCAAAAGATATTTTAAATAGTTGTTTATCTACAGTTAAGTTATATTAATTTTGACAAATTGGAATTGGGTGGGGAATGTTGGTGCTGGTCAAGTTAAGATAGGTCAGAGCTGAAGTATGGACCAGCTTTCTGCCTTTTACAGCCAGTGTCAGCATCAGCCACTTACAGCACAGATATAGAATCCAATGTATGCAGGGTAAAGAAAGAAAGACTTGCATTTATAGAGCAGCTTTCACGACCACTGGACATCTCAAAGCGTTTTACAACCAATGAAGTACTTTTGGAGTATAGTCACTGTTGTAATGTGGGAAATACAGCAGCCAACTTGCGCACAAGCAAGCTACCACAAACAGCAATGTGATAATGACCAGATAATTTGTTTTTGTTACGTTGATTGAGGGATAAATATTGGCCAGGACACCGGGGATAAGAAATAGGAGCAGGAGTAGGCCATTTGACCCCTCGAGCCTGCTCCGGCATTTAATAAGATCATGGACTCAGCTCCACTTCCCTGCCCGCTCCCCATAACTCTTTACTTCCTTATCACTCAAAAATCTGTCTATCTCCAACTTAAATATATTCAATGACCCAGCTTCCACAGCTCTCTGAGGCAGCGAATTCCACAGATTTACAACCCTCAGAGAAGAAATTCCTCCTCAGCTCAGTTTTAAATGGGCAGCCCCTTATTCTGAGACTATGCCCCCTAGTTTTAGTTTCCCCTACGAGTGGAAATATTGTCTCTGCATCCACCTTGTCGAGCCCCCTCATTATCTTATATGTTTCGATAAGATCACACCTCATTCTTCTGAACTCCAATGAGTACAGGCCCAACCTATTTTCATAAATCAACCTCCTCATCTCCAGAATCAACCTTCTCTAAACAGCCTCCAATGCAAGTATATCCTTCCTTAAATACGGAGACCAAAACTGTGGTCTCACCAATATTCTGTGCAGTTGTAGCAGGACTTCTCTGCTTTTATACTCTATCCCCCTTGCAATAAAGGCCAACATTCCATTTGCCTTCCTGATTACTTGCTGTATCTGCATACTAACTTTTTGTGTTTATGCACAAGGACCCCCAGGTCCCTCTGTACTGCAGCACTTTGCAATTTTTCTCCAATTAAATTAACTCCCCTGCTCTTCTTCAAAATAGTGCCATGGGATCTCTTACGTCCACCTGGGAGAGCAGACGGGGCCTTAGTTTAATGCCTCATCCGAAAGATAGCTAAACTGTACTAGCAATGTGCCTTAATCCCAATTTCCTGATGTTCTGCCCAAGATTTCTCCCTCAACCATTGGATTAACTGGTCATTCATCTTATTACTCCTTGTGGGGCCTTGTTGTGTGAAAAATGCCGGCATTATTTGCCTACTCAACAATAATCACACCACTTCAAAGCAATTTATTGCATGTGGTAGTCTAAGAAGTTTCTAAGAGACCTGAGAAGATGCCATAAAAATGTAAATCTTTCTATTAGTTGCAAGGAGGTTTGCTGTGCTGGGCCGAAACTATTTACTCACTCCCCCACCCCCCAAACATGGTGCGTTCCCTTGCTGTAGAGCTCAATCTAATGATTTACCTCATGGAGGGATGGAGAACTAAAAGTCACTTTAAGTGGGGAGCCAAATATTTTACCTCTTCCTTATACTCCAGCTTAACAGGCAGCGGTTTTAACAGCTGTGCAAACTTTGCAAAGTCACACTTAATGACTAACCAGTCTCACACATACTCATTAGTAAAATACAAACAGTATGCTGAAATCTTTTGTTTAAAAACACAATGCTATTTTAGTTAGTACTGTACTTGTAAAATAAACCATCGGTATGTAAAATGTCATTTAGGTCAATTAATAACATCAGTTCTGAATTGCACTCATGGGAGCGTTTGTATGAAAAATTCCAACAATTGAGTCTGAATGTCAGTAATGGCTGTATCTACAAACCTAATCTGTTGTTTTTTTGGTCAATTTTCCATTCCAGATATTAACAGTAAACTTGTTGCCCTGATTAAGTCCACACAAACAGAAACAGGTCTGGAGATCAACTTTAATAAAACAGGTCACAGAGAGGCAATATTGGGGGTTTGGATAGATTAAAGAAAGATTTAGCTTTATACAGATACAATTAAAAAAATGATGTGCTTGTTTAAAGCCAAAGAACTTCAAAATGTTGCCAAACCACAGCAATAAGCTAGCTGTTCTGGATTTAATGTTTTTAAATAGGACTATCCCTTTTCAATGTCTAATTTCTCTAACAATTTCAAGTCTGCTACATATATTTTTATTTAACCTCAGCAGACTGTTGGTAAGTGGATTTTTGCAATGCAGAACGTTAGGAAAAAATAATGGATGACTGCACAGATGGGCATGTTCAGAAGGATTTATATCAGTGATGTCAATGGGCGAAATAAAATGTTAGTCAAATAGCTGAGCCATCGTCCAGGAAGATCTCAGGGTTGATCCCCATTCAGCATTGAGCTAATTGATCCCAGCCAGGGCACTGCAATTGGCCTCAGCACCCCAAATTAGAGAGGAGCCAAGAAAACATTGAGAGTTCCCATTCCTGATCGCTATCCTGTGACATTGAGTGAAGACGAGAATGGGCTTGGCTTTAAATCTCCCCTGAACAAATCGTTGCCAACATTCGCAGTCAAGACTCAACGTACATGCATGGTGGCAACATGGGAAAGAAGCTGGAGAGTGATTGTCACTTGTGAAACTGTATCCCAACAAATCTAGTCCTTCAGAACAGGAAGGCAGGGGAGAAACTTTGTAATGGAGAAAAAAAACAGAAGAGAACCAGGACACAGATGTGGAGGTAAAATATATCAGGAGTAGAAATACAGTAGATAAATGTGTTTGGCAGCTGTATTTAAAAGTTAATTGAATTACCAACACTCTAAAAATTGCATGGGCAGCAGTGTCATTGTGATTGACAATGGAGGATACAAATCATATAAAATGTACAAAAAGAATTAAGCATCAGACATTAAAATCACCAAAACATTATTTGCTATGTGGTAATTGCAGACAAACAAGTGCTTTCACAGTTTGAAATGGCAATCTTATTTAAAACATTCAGGACTTGTTATTTTCACATATAAATGGTCAGTATGACAGACTTTAGACAAGTAGAATCTGATTTGCTGAAATTTCTGTCCATTTGCTTGACCTAATCACTTGAAGTGGTTAATCAAAACATGCTCCCAATAATTATTCAATTTCCCCCTCTAAAATATAAGCATGCACAGTGTTGGGTTGCTACTGCGTCTAATACTCTGTACAGTAACATTAGGAAATTGTAGGCGTTTAAGTATTAGAGGATAAATATCTGTAAGAGTAAGTATATATTAGTGGCATACATTTACTAGTTACTAAGATTTATGTGTGGCACTGAATAGCCCCTCATTCATTTCTTCAAGGTTTACAGCCACCAAAGGAGCTGATAATGAACTGTAAGATGTGTGTTATCATGCCTTATGCCAAAGCATATCCTGTGGAGATAAAACACACAATTTATTATGTTGACCTTAGTCTTTTAACAGTTTTGCTTTCTTTCTCTTTTTGATGTGATAAATCATCCCAGGGAAGGTAGTTCCAAAACATGGTAGCTTGACTCTTTCATTCCAACATTTAAAATGTATAGAGATTTTTTTAAAGCACTTTGTGTATAGGGACACATATGTTTAATTCTTCTCAATGCTAAATTCCCTGTTCGTCACAGCTCTATATTAATGCAGATCCTTAAAATATTCAGTGTTTTGTGTTGTAAGAACATGGCAGCAAAACTTTCTCTCCCCCCAACAATTTAACCCTCAGTTCGTGTGACACTAAATTCTTTGTGAAATTAAAACAAGTGTTCCCTTCAATGTGTGTATGTAAAATTTGTTGTTTCGAGTGAGGGGCCATTTTGGGTTTTATTACACAGGTTGAGAGATCCCACAGCCCGTCGATTGTCTCATTTATCATGAACCTACAAGAAATTACTACTACAATCCCAAGTAAATAATGAATTCCGCAAAGTATCATGTGTGCCTAAAAAGTATTTGCACAGCTCGTTATTAACAGGGCTTTGATTGAGAAAACACTGCCCGGTATAAAAATGTTAATATGAAGTAACAAGGGACGATTCTAGGTTGTAAATGATGACGGCTAACAAGGAGAAACCGTTTGCACATCAAAGTGACCCGCAGAAAGAAGACAGTCGAACTGTAATTAAAGGAAAATTGAGTAAGATGTGAAGAAATCGCTGCTGAACTGAGCACTTGTTAGTTAACGTGGTGGAGACAGATGGGGTGAATTAGTTCAGTTTGACGTTGCCTGGTTAATGTCACGGAGAGAAAACCAGAGCTCTGCCATAAACTCTAATGAATGCATTAATAGATGCTTTCTGCCTCTCAAAGGAAAGGAATAATTTAAACAAAGTTATTAACACAGTCCACCTGGGCTTGTTGCGAGGTTTGTATTAATGGTTCTAGTTAAGCAATGTTAACTCTTTGTGCAACTGTGCTGTTAACTTCGAAAAAATGGAACTGGTAAGCTTTAGTAAATTTAAAGCATAATTTGAAGGGTAAAGAGATTATTCCGTACATTTTATATAACTAATGAAGTCTGGTCCGTTTACTATACCTTATAAACATTGCATGCAAAACTTAATGGCAAAAAGAGGCCCAAATCAGTGCATTTACAATCATATTTAGATGCACATGAACTTGGAATATTGTGGGTTAATTGAAAGCTAGTTTATTTTTGGTCCAAGGATAGGACTAAAAGCATGTGTGTCACCAAATCTGTATTCAATGTTAATTTTTTTTTACCCTGGGACCACTTCGACTTTAATAAACATCTTTAAAAATATGCATCCCTTGAGAGGGTCCATTAATTTCCCTAAAAAGCCCTCACACATGTAATGTTTTATTACATGCAGGTGCTGCAAGAAAGGCAAGCACTTGTAATAAATGTCCCATAAAGAGCAAGTAGCACCTGAGAGGGGCTATCAGGTCAGTGCACCTGTCTTCAGATGGATCCCATGCACTTGTCCAGAATAACAAGAAGGAGCCGCTTTTGTTCAACACACCCTCGACTCCAAACGCGGTCACTTCTCTTGATTCGTTCCAACTCTTCGGAGTGCAGCGAGAACACAGCATCATGCCACTAGGCCAATAATCCAGCAGCACCTAATTACCTGATTAAATTACCAGCAAGCAGTTTCACATGCCTGGCAGTTTGCAAACCATTATTTGAAGAGCGTGAGTAATGAAAGCTTTTGAAACTGTTTATTATTCAATGCTTAAACCTCTGGCAGGGCAGATTTCCACCGATTCTATCCTGCAGCGTAAAATCCAAGGTACAAAGCAGAATGTCAAACAACGAGCTTTTGAACTACACGTTCTATTCTCTCTCTCGAGCAGCTCAATCTGGCCCGGTCACATAAGACTTGGGATTTCTATCGGATATTTCACGACCACCGGATGTCTCAAAGCGCTTTACAGTCAATGAAGTACTTCTTGGACTGTAGTCACCGTGGTGATGCTCTGCTGCTCCCCAACCTACTCAAACTTATGACTGGGTTTTTAATTCCATCCTCTCTCAAAACGAAACAACTTGATATTTTGAAATATCTGATTCAGCCATGATCATATTGAATGGTGGTGCAGGCTCGAAGGGCCGAATGGCCTACTCCTGCACCTATTTTCTATAATACAACAAAGTTATGTCTTTCGTTTTTAAATATTACCATAATATTTGGCACTGCGAACACCTCCACATGCGATGGCAGAGGAAGGTTCAACCGAAGGTTCATTAAGTTATCGTTTACCGTCAATCTTTATTACATTGGCTGATCCAGAGACCTGTCTGGAGCCCTCATTCTCCACGTGGTCTCCCCGCATGGCAGCTCCAATACTGTCGGAAGTAGAAGGGAAGTGGCACTAAGAGGAAGCAGGTGGACAAGAGGAAGTGAACGGTTAAAGGGGAGAGAGTAAAGCATATGAAGGAGGACAAGAGAGAGGGAGAAAAGAGAATCAGAGGGAGAGGGAGAGGGAGAGACAGAGACACAGACACAGACACACACGTGGAGGAGCGAGGCACTAAAGTGGAGGACAGCAAGCGAAACAGGAATGCCAGGGAAAGAGAGCAACAGAAGTAGAGGAGGACAAGTGAGCGAGAAACAGAACTGGAACAGGAGGAGGATTTATTTTGCAGACTGACCAATATTCTTGGGTTGAGGGACCCGAGAGGCTGAGTGGGGGTTTTTTTTTTGCTTGTGCAGAGACTGTAAAAAATCAGCACCACTCAATCAAATAATGTTATTCAAATCAATTATCCAGAATAGTAAGTGGCTTGTGTGAAGGAGTGTGGGTGGGTGACCGTGCCACTGCCCTAACATTGCTGGCGGTCGCACCTCTAACAATAGATCAGGATCACAAACTAAGAAACACAACCAGCATCCGCGTGGAATGCAAGGGCAGGAAGTAGCAACAATTTCAAATCAGGATTGAAATATTTATAATAGTCACCGACCTTAACCGTTAAGTCTGTACCTCTCTTCACAGATGCTGCCTGATCTGCCAAGTCTTTACAGGATTTTCTGTTTATTTTAAAAATTATAATCCCCATTTTTCTTTAGCATAATATTGTTATCTCGTCTAAAGATCATCAAAGCCATTTTCAAAGTTTCTATCTGTCAGCTTATTCCATATATTTTATTTTAGATTTGTTTTCCTTTCAATAATTGACGTATTACTGTGCTTTGCTGCAGGTCCACGATGGGTAATCAGTGGCCCACAACTAATGTACTGTCTGTTGCTTACAATTCAAAAGCGTCACCAAGGAACATTAAATACGCTGGAGCTTGAACGCCTCTGGTTATTCTGCTATAATGTCATAAGTCAACAACGCTGCACAAATCTGCTGGGTTTGTTACAAGATGATGCTCAAAGCTCCTCATTCTAAACTTCATCCAAAATCATTAGTACTACCTTTTTTTAAAAAAACTGTTGTAATGCAGTATAATAAGGAATGCACAAGCTCTGAATCAGAGAAAGGGGCAATTAACTCATACTCCCTTCCCTTTTGATCTACAGCTTTATTTGACCCAGAACGGAGTTTAGATCCAAAGGACAATATTTTTAATATGTATGAACTGGCATTAAGAACATTTTACATAATCTTTTATCATTCTTGATAAAACTTCACTGTTCTGATACACGCAGAATTAAAAAAAACTTTCGATCCTGCACACAGACTCCGTCGCACACATGTGTAAACGACTGGCAATTGTACTAAACAGCTTTTATCCTGTCAGCACCTGTGTTGGAACATTCCAGTGTTTTGTAAACTTGACCTTGGTGATGAAAACCTCCCTCTCATACTGGTCTAAAGTCTTCAAAAGACTATTCTGAATGTGGTTCTCGATATGACAACTAAGCAGACTGGTGTGGAAATTGCAAGAAACACATTGGGTGGTATCCGGATGATGCATTTTACCAGCTGATCACTACCACCTAGCTGGACATGTTCAGCTCCTTCTAAGTTTTGAACAGCCCAGGGCCAAGTGCAGATGTGCAGGGACATCATTATTTCACAATTAAGGGACTATTCTTTTCCTTTCACTAATAATTGTGCAGGAATTAAAGATAGGAACACGAATCACAAACGCCAAGTGTCCCAGTGCTGAGGATGGTAAGGGTTTGTCTATAAATAAGAATGGCCTTTTTGGATACACACTTAATACTCTAAAGAGTGATGAGACATAAGCAGGACGTCCAAGAAACCACCAAGAAATGCCAGACAGTGATGATCAGCCAAAAGCCACATGGCTGCATAACTCACATATCAAGATGCAACAAGTCAATTGGAAATAGTTAGAAACAAGAATTTAAAGCTGTTTACATAATCTAGATTCTTATAAAAACATCTCAATCAGTTTGAGTCATCATGCATCATGTGAATTGTGCTCAACCCACATATAACGATAACAATTCATATTTACATATTTTTTTCAATGTGGAAAACGTTCCACATTATTGAGGAAAAACAGAGTGAATGGACACCAAGTCATGGTGGGAGAGCTGTATGGAGTGACTGAAAGCTTGGTTGAAGGGATAGGTTTTAAGTCTGAGCAAGTGGGTGGGCAGAGGGAGAGGGTCAGTAGAAAGGGAGCACAGTTTATGGTGGGGGTTGAAAACAACTACAAGAGGCACTGCAGCAACTCACCAAGGCTTCTTCTGCAGCACCTCCCAAACCCAAGACCTCTGCCACCCATTGTCACTGGGTCAAAATCCTGGAACTCCCTAGCAGCACTGTGAGTACCTTCACCACACGGACTGCAACGGTTCAAGAAGGCGGCTCACCACCACCTTCTGAACAAAAATAAATACTGGCCTTGCCAGCGATGCCCAATCCCAGAATGAATTTTAAAAAACACAATGACTTAGTTCTTCCTACAAATTAATATGAGACTATCTGGCAGCACAGAGGTGGTTGTGGAATTGGAGCAATATGATGGAAGGGTAGAATTTTTTTTTGAATGATAAGGGAGTCAAGGGTTATGGGGAGAGGGCAGGCAAGTGAAGTTGTGGCCAAGATCAGACTAGCCATTATGTTATTAAATGGCGGAGCAGGCTCGAGGGGCCAAATGGCCTACTTCTGCTCCTATTTCTTATGTTCTTACGTAACTGCATGTCATCAGCATACAAGCTGATACTGTGCCTGTGGGTGAGGTCACAGGGGACAACATGTAGATGTGCATAACAAGGACAAATCCTCAAGGATCCCTGAGGGTGACTGTACAGGGGTGGGCCGAGGTGCCAATCCTAATGCCCTACTGGCTGAACAATAGAAATGATGAAGGAGGAAGCATGGACTGTGCACGTTGTATGGTGTGGCGCAGTCAATGAGAACAAGGAGAGGCAATGCACTGAGCTTGCATTCATAAAATACAACATTTGTGTCTTTGACCAGTGTGCTCTCAGTACTGTGAACAAGGCAGAAGCCTAACCTGAAGGAATTTTAATCAAGGACTTGTAGGAGTAGTAAGGTTGGAGCTGGAAAGCAATGACACAACGACCTTGGACAGTTTAGAGATGGGACAGTAGTTGGACAGAAAGGTCAAGGATGGGCTTTTTGAAGAGGGGGTGTTGGCAATTTTGGTCCTTGAACAAAGGGAGCCATGAACAATGATCAGCAAGCACGAGCACCCGAAAAGTTAATTGAGTGGCTGGAAGCTGGGTGGAGCTGGGAATCACGGAAGTAAGAACTGGGCCTCAATTATGTTCTGCAGATTCCCTTCCCTCTTCAAGTTTTTGATCTCACTCACATTTTATTTGAGTTGATTTTTCTATCTAATCCTATCATATAATTATGGTTGGCTCCAGTTTCACTCTGTTCAGTGTATGTGGCAGCATTTAAGTAAGTGTGCTATTAAACCTCTCTGCCAACCCATTCAGCTGAACACAGCGCAGACCAGACTTGTTTTCTTTGGCACTGTTGCCACAAGTAAGTAACTAGCTGAGACATAAAGCTAACCTCCCAGTTGGAGAAAATCTCTTTCAGGAACTTGATTCAAATGAATATTTCCAACGATACATCAGCCACACATCTGCAAACACTGACATGAGAGCTACTGAACCTGAATACCTATACATATAGTCTACCATGGTTCCCCGGTGACTCCTGACAGACATGGGGCCTACAATATCTCGGCCATTCCTCTTGAAAGGTTCATTAATAATGGGTAGAGTTACAACATTGATGTTGATCACATGTCCTACAAAGTTCAGCCAAGATATTGGGCTACTAAAAGTGCTGCCAACAATCTGTCCGGTCTGTGTTTTGTCCCTTGATGTCCTGAAAGAGGGATGTCACAGGTAACTTTTAATAATTGTTTTCAGCACATCTGCAGGACCACTATCTATTGAAACTCTTTTTGTTCCTGTCCCTTAACTGCGATTCGTTTACAATTATGAACCAAAGGCATGTCCCCATAACCATCCCATCTTACGCATGGCAGATGAAGTATAAATGGATAAATATGAGGTTATCCACTTTGGTGGTAAAAACAGAGAGACAGACTATTATCTGAATGGTGACAGATTAGGAAAAGGGGAGGTGCAACGAGACCTGGGTGTCATGGTATATCAGTCATTGAAAGTTGGCATGCAGGTACAGTAGGCGGTTAAGAAAGCAAATGGCATGTTGGCCTTCATAGCGAGGGGATTTGAGTACAGGGGCAGGGAGGTGTTACTAGAGTTGTACAAGGCCTTGGTGAGGCCACACCTGGAGTATTGTGTTCAGTTTTGGTCTCCTAACTTGAGGAAGGACATTCTTGCTATTGAGGGAGTGCAGCGAAGGTTCACCAGACTGATTCCCAGGATGGCGGGACTGACATATCAAGAAAGACTGGATCAACTGGGCTTGTATTCACTGGAGTTCAGAAGAATGAGAGGAGATCTCATAGAAACATTTAAAATTCTGACGGGTTTCGACAGGTTAGATGCAGGAAGAATGTTCCCAATGTTGGGGAAGTTCAGAATCAAGGGTCACAGTCTAAGGATAAGGGGTAAGCCATTTAGGACCGAGATGAGGAGAAACTTCTTCACCCAGAGAGTGGTGAATCTGTGGAATTCTCTACCACAGAAAGTTGTTGAGGCCAATTCACTAAATATATTCAAAAAGGAGTTAGATGTTGTCCTTACTACTAGGGGGATCAAGGGGTATGGCGAGAAAGCAGGAATGGGGTACTGAAGTTGCATGTTCAGCCATGAACTCATTGAATGGTGGTGCAGGCTCGAAGGGCCGAATGGCCTACTCCTGCACCTATTTTCTATGTTTCTGTGTTTCTACTCATTCAGGCGGCGAGCTCATGACACCTGGGGTGGCCTGAACCCATGCACCCTCAAACATGAGGTTCGTCCAGCAAACTTCTGTCTTGTTCACTGTGGCCTAGACTACCCAGATTCATGTGGTTGATGGCCTATTGCGAAATACCACATGGGAACCTTCAGTCCTCTTGCATATGGTCAGTCATCAGTGTGTCAGCCCTAGCCTCCTCACCCCAGGACTTGGCCGTGGCATCTACTGCTGTGATATGTGATGAGTAATACAACTACTTTGGCCTGGCTTGGCTCCACGGGCCTTTCTTGACTCTGAGTAACCACTCAAGCTTTCTTCCCCCGCCCCCTCGCAATTAAAATAGCCCATCATTCAGATTGTTTTCCAACAGAACTTTGAATTTTATGAGCATTGACACTTATATTTCTTTCACCTTTGACCACAAGCTACTATAATTGTAGATTGGCCACGGTACATCTACTGACCTGATGCTTATGTAAATTTTTTCTCTCTGTCTCCCATGGCAGCTGGTAATTATTCCGCCATTCACACCCTATCTAAACTAATCTTTTTCCAACTTCTGCCATTACCATCTCAGGTTGGGCCATCATCCCTTTTGTCTCTCTGATCTCTCCTGTCTTCCACCCTATCACAGACCTTCCCTTTTGTTCTTTCCTCCCCCCCCCCTTCCAGTGCTCCTTAAGAATTTGTTCATTTTGAACATTCGCCAGTTCTGACGAAGGGTCATCGACCTGAAACGTTAACTCATTTTTTTTCTCCACAGATGCTGCCTGACCCGCTGAGATTTCCGTCATTTTCTGTTTTTATTTCAGATTTCAGCATCCGCAGTATTTTGCTTTTGCTGAGCATTAGAATGCTGTCAGAATCTGTGCACTGGGTGTCAATGCACACAGAGAGGTGGGAGGAACCTGATCATTCATTTGGTCACTGCGTTTGCAACTCTTGTGAACTCACAAAGTGATCAGCTTGCTCTCTTAACTGCCTCAGGGTATTGCACTCTGACCAAGCAACTATATCCTTCCATTATCTGCCATTTCCAGGAATCGATCCGTTAACATTAATTGGCATAAACCCTTAAAATCTGTTACATTCTCCCTGTCTAGTTACAATTTCCAAATAGCTCTATGACTAATTCTCTATGTACTTTATTGAGCTTTCTGCGACTGGTTAACTTTTTGCCTGTATTCTCGGCCTCTTAGTTATTAGTAGTAAAAGTAGCATGTTTTATAATCTCCATTGGATCCATGCAAAGAAAATTCACTGCTAAGTGACAGTACGAATCTCTCTTTGTTCCAGCTATGGTCGTTCGCTGATGCAGTAATTCAAAAGCTCTTCTAAAACCATCTATGTTGTCCCCTTCTTTAAAATTTGGTATTGGTTTGGGCTTAGTGAAATTTTGACCTAGATCATCTGTTCCCTCACTTACCAGGCTAAGCGTACGGTTATCCACCAGTTCAAGAACATGTTGGTGCTGTTTCTCCACTCACTGTGCCTCTAGTCTCCATCAGTGCTCCTTCTCATCAGCCTCCAATTTGCAACCAGGCCAAGAGGAAATTTAAATACATGTCTCTTAAATTCATAAAGACCTACCAATTAAACATATGTTCAAACAAAACCCACACGATACTTGCATTTTAATTGAATCGGATACCTAACCAGATACAACATCTGGGGCTATGATGTATCAAAACAAGCTGGGCTATTTTTTGTGAGTGAACCTGGTTTTAACCCCTTAGGTACCATGACAGAAAGAAGGAATCCAATCCCATGATAAACGCTAGAAAAAAATGTTTGGCTTTGGTCTCAATTCCATCAAGCAATAAATGTGAGAATCGTACTAGAGGATTCATTCTCATGGTTCATACAGCCAATATAATCTTCAATAGTGTTACTCTTAGTAACACACTTCTCATCTTTTCTCAACTTCAGATATTTTAGCTATTTGATTCAACAGCTTTCACAGGCTAAATAATGTTTTACTACAACTGACTATCGCAAATCAAAAAAACACTGGAATATTTTAGTGTCAGTCGTTTTCTGTTCATTATTTTTATTCCATACATAAAATAGCTAAGCACAGATAGTAATTCAGGGAGGCTGGTACATGATGCTCATTCACCAGGTGAGAGTTATGACAAGTGCAAAGAGCTTTGAATGTTCAGCCTCCTCCCCTTTCGTACGACTGTGTGAGGAAATGCTGATGTAATTTTGGCACAGACTTAAATTTTAGGTTTTGAATTTGAGGTGGGGTTACATTTAAAACTAAAATGTTCTGTGGCCATAGCAGTAGCTTTTACTGTCACGTTTTGCAACTTTCTGTTATATTTTAACTTTAGGGTCTTAATCTCATGTTCACAACCATTGGATGGTTGCAGTCAGGATTCCGACTGGGGGTTGTATGAAAAAAATATTTGTGTGCTACATTTAGTGACAGCAAAAACTGCGGAGTTTGCAGTGTAATACATAGCTTGTGTACTAGCTAAATACTGAGTCTACAATCCAAGCATACAAATCACTTAAGATAAGTACAAGCACAGATAAATCCTTTTCATGTCAATGATAAGGTATCAGAGGAGCTGCAACTCTGAAAGGAAAGGAAGTTTAAGAGTTTGTCTTTAAAATGTGGTGGAGATCTGTGAAGACTATCATAGGCAACCCAACTGCCACACAGAAGAAAAGGATAATATTGCAGAGTAAATATTTCTGGACTCAGACTATGTAATCTCCTGATATTCGTGAAAGTTCACAACCATTATGTTATTTTATAATCTAAAGTAACTTTGGATAAACTGCTTCTGGGAGTTCAAAACATAATCTGAAGCTCCAGTCTTGTAAATAATGTACAAAAAGGAAACATCACAGGTCGATGCAGCTCACTGCTAAAAGCAAAGTGTATACTTTTCACACAATGTTAATAGCTAAATGTATCACAGATACAGCAAATGTCATTAGCTGGAAGGAAGTGTGGGATGGTTGACTCGATTCCTCAGCCATACTTGAACTGTAAATATGTTTCAATCTTGTCAAAACCATTCTAACTAAACGTGGTTCACCACACCTTAGTTTGATAGTGGATAAACTAGATGGGGTGGATAAACAATGAGAGATGATCGCATTGAAACATACAGAATTCTTACAGGGCTTGACAGAGTAGATGCAGGGAGGATGTTTCCTGTGGCGGGCAAGTCAAGAACCAGGGGTCTCAGTCTCAGAATAAGGGGTCGGCCATTTAGGATTGAGATGAGGAGAAATTTCTTCACTCAGAGGGTGGTGAATCTTTGGAATTCTCTACCCCAAAGGGCTGTGGAGGCTCAGTCGTTGAGTATATTCAAGACAGAGATCAATCATTTTTTGGATATTAAGGGAATCAAGGGATATGGAGATAGTGCAGGAAAGTGGAGTTGAGGTAGAAGATCAGTCATGATCTTATTGAATGATGGAGCAGGCTTGAAGGGCCAAATGGCCTACTCCTGCTCCTATTTCTTATGTTCTTATAGTTATAAAATAGTGTAATAGAGAAAAAATGACTTTGCCGATTACAATTAAATGTGTCTGGTCCTCACTTAATTTTAAAACAAACCAAAAAATGCAATTTGTTAACTAGTCTCTTGAGAAACTCCTAATATAGTGTGATTAAGACATTTGAACAGCAGGGCAAGTCCCTGAAGAATGGCTATTATGAAACATCTCTGCCAAACTCTGGGAAGTTAAGCTTACACTTGACCAGTAGTTTATCTCATGGGTCAACCTTTAAGAAATGTTTACAAATCTTATAAATATTATCTTCACACATGTAACATGCTAGAAAACATGCCTGCATTTTACAAGCTGCAAAGTACATCCAGTACCCAAACAGCTCACAAAAGCTTTAACATGCGGTCAGAGACAGATTGGAACAAATAGTGCTCAAACGATGAAATTTCACAATGCAGCAACAATTCTACAATAAAAATTTTATCGGAAGTAATTCACAGAAGTTATTGGGAATTTAAAAAAATGTCACTTGTTTAAACTATTTCATTTGGACACTTCAAGCATCTCCCGTGAGTATTAGACTACAGGATTAGATGGATTCCAGACTGGTGAATATGTTTGTGTCAATCTTTGAACCAGGACGGTTCTCTAATTGTCTGGTTTTAAACCCATATGTACCATGACACAAAGGAAGAATCCCATGATACACAGTTACTTCAAATGTGAAGACAATGAATGCATTTTATCACTTTCATTCCATGACTCAATAAGATGCCAAATTCTGTTTAACATCACTGGCTATTAGGGTTGCCACCTAATTGGATGTATTGGTGGAGGTTTCCTCGGACGACTTCCTGCCTCCAACTGTAGGGCCCAGTCAAATAGCCTTTGTTCCCCATATTCCAATATTTGTATGACTAATAAACAAAAGTGTTCAAAGAAAATTGAAAATACACACAAGATTGTAATGCCCCATGATTGTTTTTAAAACATTTTTATTCGTTCATGGGATGCGGGCGTCGCTGACAAGGCTGGCATTTATTGCCCATCCCTAATTGCTCTTGAGAAGATGGTGGTGAGCCGCCTTATATAACTGAGTGGCTTGTTAGGCCATTTCAGAGGGCAGTTAAGAGTCAACCACATTGCTGTGGGTCTGGAGTCACATGTAGGCCAGACCGGGTAAGGACGGCAGATTTCCTTGGTGTGCAAAATTAAAGCACATGGTATTGGGGGTAATGTATTGACGTGGATAGAGAACTGGTTGGCAGACAGGAAACAGAGAGTCGGGATAAACGGGTCCTTTTCAGAATGGCAGTCAATGACTATTGGGGTGCCGCAGGGCTCAGTGCTGGGACCCCAGCTATTTACAATAGACATTAATGATTTAGATGAAGGAATTGAGTGTAAGATCTCCAAGTTTGCAGATGACACTAAACTGGGTGGCGGTGTGAGCTGCGAGGAGGACGCTAAGAGGCAGGATGACTTGGACAGGTTAGGGGTGAGTGGGCAAATGCATGGCAGATGCAGTATAATGTGGATAAATGTGAGGTTATCCATTTTGGGGGCAAAAACACAAAGGCAGAATATTATCTGAATGGCGGCAGATTAGGAAAAGGGAGGTGCAATGAGACCTGGGTGCCATGGTACATCAGTCATTGAAAGCTGGCATGCAGGTACAGCAGGCGGTGAAGAAGGCAAATGGTATGTTGGCCTTCATAGCTAGGGGTTTTGAGTATAGGAGCAGGGAGGTCTTACTGCAGTTGTACAGGGCCTTGGTGAGGCCTCACCTGGAATATTGTGAGTTTTGTTCTCCTAATCTGTGGAAGGATGTTCTTGCTATTGAGGGAGTACAGTGAAGGTTCACCAGACTGATTCCCAGGATGGCTGGACTGACATATGAGGAGAGACTAGATCGACTGGGCCTGTATTCACTGGAGTTTAGAAGGATGAGAGGGGATCTCATAGGAACATATAAAATTCTGATGGAACTGGACATGTTAGATGCAGGAAGAATGTTCCCGATGTTGGGGAAGTCCAGAACCAGGGGTCACAGTCTAAGGATAAGGGGTAAGCCATTTAGGGCTGAGATGAGGAGAAACTTCTTCACTCAGAGAGTTGTTAGCCTGTGGAATTCCCTACCACAGAGAGTTGTTGATGCCAGTTCGTTGGATATATTCAAGAGGGAGTTAAATGTGGCCCTTACGGCTAAAGGGATCAAGGGGTATGGAGAGAAAGCGGGAAAGGGGCACTGAGGGAATGATCAGCCATGATCTTATTGAATGGTGGTGCAGGCTCGAAAGGCCAAATGGCCTACTCCTGCATCTACTTTCTATGTTTCTATGTTTCCTTCCCTAAAGAGCATTAGCGAACCAGATATGTTTTTACCACAATCCTGTAGTTTCACGGTCACCATTACTGATACTAGCTTTTTATTCCAGATTTATTAATATCTGAATTTAAATTCCCCAGCTGCCATTGTGGGATCTGAACACATGTCTCTGGATCATTAGTCCAGTGACATAACCACTCAACACAGAACCATTGTATCTCCCGGGTTTACTCACAGCAATGTCCCGGAGAGTAATCTTTAATTCCAGGAATCTCTGGGACAATCCTGGAGGATTGGTACCCCTAACTGGCTATGAACAGGGACTGGCGGGGAAGTTAAATGATTCCATTCCATTTTAAGGAGGGCATGACAGGAAAGGTGAAATTCTGACCAGCTCCCTCATTACCCAGGAGGAGGTTTCCCAGGTGGCAGCCACACACTTGTGGAGGGAGGTGAATGCCACCTCACCCAAACTGACAGCGTGTTAAAAGGCTTTCCATGGCCGTAATAACCTTCATTAAAGTTAATGAAGGCACTTTAATCACCAGCCCGTGATCATGTTACACTATTCTTGTGGTATGAACAGATACTGCTGCACTGTGAGTTTAATCATGTGATGCACAATTCACTCGGCTGGGATTCCCCTCGCTCAGATCGATTTCATTCCGGGCTCTCCACCTGTTTTATCTTCATCATCATAGGCAGTCCCTCCAAGCGAGGGTGACTTACTTCCATGCCAAAAGATTCAGAGGTGTTTCAATGAAGGACCTAATATTCCAGATCCCGAGATAAATCTCGAAAGGTGGAAGATGCCTGTGTGTGGATTTTTTTAACGTGAGGTGGCTGTTGCACACCAGCCACCACACGGGCTTGACAGAGCTAGGTCTTGGTCCAGTGGCAAGAGTTAACCAGGACGACTGGAGAGACTAGCTCTGTCGTGACCATCTTTAAAAAAGGGGACAAATCTGACTGCGGCAACCACAGAGGAATCTCCGTAGAACTACAGAGAACCTGTCTACTCTTAAAACCACAGCATTCCCACCGCATTGGGAACAAAAGGTCGACTAGCCAAGCGAGGTACCATTGCCAGCTGCATTGATCCCCCCCCCTCCCCCACAGTAACTTCGACCCCCACCTCACTGACCAGCAGAAAGCGGCTTGAAAGTCCAGGTTTTACAACTGGTGTTATCCACTTCTAACCCTTACCGCACAAGTGGCCTTTTGAAGTTCAAACGGCTAAGAGAATAATTCATTTAACTCTGCAATTATTGGTTTCCTCTTCCTGGTGTTAACAGAAAACCAGCAAATTAACATGAAGTTTTGTTGTGAGATTGTAGGTGTATATATATAGATAGATCTATTTAGTAAGTTATGTGTCATAGTTACGAAACATTAAAATTAGCAAAATGAGCTGAAAGTTAATTGGGAAGGGAGTGCTTGCTCGATTCAGTTGTTGGTCGATTGAAGTCCCGATGCGAGAATTGGAGGTATGTCTGCACTTCAACAGCGCTCGACTCCAAACAGCGTGTTGCGAAATGTGTCAACATACAGTCCCACTTCACCATTCCTCACGGTAAACAAGCTGATACATTGCGACGGCGTGTGGCCTGCAGCTCAGTGTCAAAGTCACAATCAAAAGTGTTGCCCGTTGCCATTTAAAGAACAGGAATGAAACACGCAAGGTGTTTCAAAATACTCATTCCATGTTCGTATTCAATAAACATACATTCAACGAAACTTGGACTAAAACATGTTTTACTCATCACTGTGGCTGCTTCACAGTAAAATAAATGCTTTCCTTACAATGCATTCCTTTTCGGAAACTCTCAAATGTAACTCTAGGCAGACATCTGAATAAATGAACTTTTCTCAGCAACTGATATTTTTATTATTAATAAGTCTTGTGTTCACTGGCAAAAAGGTACATTTAAAGCAAAGCACATCAACTCGAGAGAAATAACAGATGTTTCTGCTCAAAACTATCAGAATTAATGGCCTTCTATACCCTTATAAATATTGGAAGCAGATGAGATCATTACCTATTAACTTTAATAAAGAAAACCTGCCTTATTTCAAACGTGCATTAAAATGCACGAACAAAGCTTGTGGGAACAATTTTACAGTTTGGATTTTTTTAAGTTTTAAAAGATTCATTAAGGTAAAAAAAAAATAGCGCCACCAATACATAACTAACATGGTCTTATAAACCCCAGGGCGTGGTTTAGATGTTGATTACAGAGACTTCAATTTGTCTGACGACGTTTCATAAGACATAAGTAATTCTGAAGTGAAAGACCCAGAATCATCCATTGTTTATGTTGTGGTCCACGGAAATTTTCAATCATCAAACAAAGCATATTACAGAAAAATGAAACCAGCTGAAATGCCCTCCCACCGCTGGGGTAATACTTGTGGTTGCTGGATCTGATGCAACTACGTACAAATGTAACCGTTAAAACTCAGTAGTCATTAACTCCCAACTTGAACAATCTTTCTAGATAATTGAAGGATTATTTGGACGCGTGTTTTTTTACGCTGGGAGTATGTGACAGTGGTCTCCAGGGCTACCGATACGTGCATGTACAACACGCACCTCTACAACACCAACTGGTTGTGCCTGAAGCTGGCTGCAATCGGTAACATGTAACGTGGGAGCAAAGTCCTCATTCAACTCTATCCACGCACAGAAGCCTCTCTCAACATTTCTGTATTCTAAAAGTTGAAAAGGGACACACAACAGTTACAATTTCAGCCCAGTCACTGATATCTTTGGGGTTAAAATGACCTATAAGCCAGCACCAGTTAAAGGCTACTGCAGATATCTCAAACCTGAAAAAGGCAGAGAATGTTGGATGCACTCAGCGGGTCAGTCAGCATCTGTGGAGAGAACAGACTAGTTGTTTTTTTACCCAGGGGCCGATACCCGAATAACTTCTCTCTTCTCCCCAGCTGCTGTGTCTTTCCAGCCTTGCCCTGGTTTATTTTTCGAAACCAGTGTAGTTCAGGTTAAAGTGACCTCTGCGCTTTGGATGATAGAAACATAGAAATTTACAGCGCAGAAGGAGGCCATTCCGGCCCATAGTGTCCGCATCGGCCGACAAAGAACCGCACGGCCATTGGTCAGCAGCCCTAAAGGTTACATATAAACCTATGAACAATGACGGAAAGGCAAAGAGCCCCCATCCCAACCAATCCGCCTCACCCCAACTGCGACATCACAAATGTTGATTCCTTTTTGACCATTTCTGTGTCCCGAGTGCAACAGTTTATGGTTCATGTCTGCAGTAAAATCACACACAGGCACGCACTAACCAGGGAGAGTGATGATCGGTATTGAAATGATTTCTGGAATGTAATGTAAACCTGTTCTTATCTGCTCCATGTAATACCCTCATTTGCACAGTACTACATGTAACGCGATTCACGGATCGTACTAAACTGTAACTTGAAATGAAATGTACGCTATTGCATTGTATAGAACTGCTGTCAGCATCCAAACAAATTGTATGGAATTGCTGACCGCAATGTACTGAACTATTTTCCAATGTATTGTGAAAATTTTATATAAATAAAGTATATTTTTGAAACAAAAAAAAACTAACCAGGGAGAGTGAAATTCATATTTCTTGCAAACACCTTTGACACGAGAAAGATTGGCAGCCCTGCCTCAGGGACAAGTAAGGACAAGAAACTCTGGTGCATGTGGAGTTTACCTTTTGGAACTGGGCTTGGGTGTTGTCTGGTGTAGTGTGAATGCTGGCAGAAATTATTGAGAAAAGGCTTCTGCAAAGAAAGAGATACTGGAGCAGTTTAACAATTGGGAAGATAAAAAAGGAGCAAACTTAATTCTGATCAAACCGAACGAGGGGATTTAAAAACGAAGCCCAATGTTCTTCCAAACAAAATAAAGGACATAGGTCATGTGACCATGAGATTATATTCTATTCTGCTTGAATAGATACATCTAAATTATTCAGAGTCAGGGCATAAAATACCTGAGCAGTGACTGCTGGGAGACGTTGGGGGCGAAGGATTGCACGAGGCTAGTGTTTCAAAAAACTAAACAGAAAAGAAAAAAAGACTTGCATTTATATAGCACCTTTCACGACCACCGGACATCTCAAAGCGCTTTATATTCAATGAAGTGCTTTTGGAGTGTAGTCACTGTTGTAATGTAGGAAACATGGCAGCCAATTTGCTCACAGCAAGCTCCCACAAACAGCAATGTGATAATGACCAGATAATTTGTTTTTGTTATGTTGATTGAGGGGATAAATATTGGCCAGGACACCGAGGATAACTACCCTGCTTTTCTTCAAAATAGCAGGGCCTCAGTTTAACGTCCCATCTGAAGGACAGCACCTCCAACACTGCAGTGCTCTAGAGTGTCAGCCCAGATTTTTTGTGCTCAAGTCCCCGGAGTGGGACTTGTACCTACAACCTACTGACTCAGAGGCGCGAGTGCCATCCATTGAGCCATGGCTGACCCGGAAGGGAAATAATGATAAATGGAAAAATGAGTTAAAAAATAATAATTTATTGTGTTGCACACAAATCTCCTTGTCCTTGTATCAGTCTTTACGGTCGAGGACACTAACAATATTCCAACAGTGAATAGTCTAGGGGTTATGGGGGGGGATGGAGGAATTTAACACAATCACAATCACTAAGGAGCTGGTACTCAGTAAGATAATGGGACTAAAGGCAGATAAATCCCCTGGACTGATGGCTTGCATCTTAGAGTCTTAAGAGAAATAGCGGCAGAGATTGTGGATGCATTGGTTGTAATTTACCAAAATTCCCTGGATTCTGGGTAGGTCCCAGCAGATTGGAAAACTACAAATGTAATGCCTCTATTTAAAAAAGGAGGCAGACAAAAAGCAGGAAACTATAGACCAGTTAGTTAGCCTGACATCTGTGTTTGGGAAAATGTTGGAGTCCATTATTAAAGAAGCAGTAGAAGGACATTTGCAAAAGCAAAATTCGGTCAGGCAGAGTCAGCATGGATTTACGAAGGGGAAGTCATGTTTGGCAAATTTGCTGGAGTTCTTTGAGGATGTAACGAACAGGGTGGATAAAGGGGAACCAGTGGATGTGGTGTATTTGGACTTCCAGAAGGCATTTGACAAGGTGCCACATAAAAGGTTACTGCACAAGATAAAAGTTGACAGGGTTGGGGGTAATATATTAGCATGGATAGAGGATTGGCTAACTAACAGAGAGTAGGGATGAATGGTTCATTTTCTGGTTGGCAACCAGTAACTAGTGGGGATCAGTGCTGGGACCCCAATATATTACAATCTATATTATTGGAAAATGGACTGAGTGTAACGTAGCCAAGTTTGCTGACGATACAAAGATGGGAGGAAAAGCAATGTGTGAAGAGGATACAAAAAATCTGCAAAAGGACATAGGCAGGCTGAGTGAGCAAAAATTTGACAGATGGAGTATAAGGTTGGAAAGTGTGAGATCATGCACTTTGGCAGGAAAAATCAAACAGCAAGTTATTATTTCAATGGAGAAAGATTGCAAAGTTCCACAGTACAGCGGGACCTGGGGGTACTTGTGCATGAAACACAAAAGGATAGTATGCAGGTACAGCATGTTATCAGGAAGGCCAATGGTATCTTGGCCTTTATTGCAAAGGGGATGGAGTATAAAAGCAGGGAAGTCTTGCTACAGCTACTTAAGGTATTGGTGAGGCCACACCTGGAATACAGCGTGCGGTTTTGGTTTCCATATTTACGAAAGGATATACTTTGGAGGCAGTTCAGAGAAGGTTCACTAGGTTGATTCCAGGGATGAAGGGGTTGACTTATGAGGAAAGGTTGAGTAGGTTGGGCCTCTACTCATTGGAATTCAGAAGAATGAGAGGTTATCTTATCGAAACATATAAGATTGTGAGGGGGCTTGACAAGGTGGATGCAGAGAGGATGTTTCCACTGATGGGGAGACTAGAACTAGAGGGCATGATCCTAGAATAAGGGGCCACCCATTTAAATTTCTTCTCTCAGAGGGTAGTAAAGCTATGGATTTCGCTGCCTCAGAGAGCTGTGGAAGCTGGGACATTGAATAAATTTAAGACAGAAATAGACAGTTTCTTAAATGATAAGGGGATAAGGGGTTATGGGGAACTGGCGGGGTAGTGGAGCTGAGACCATGATCTTACTGAATGGTGGAGCAGGCTCGAGGGGCTGTATGACCTATTCCTGTTCCTATTTCTTATGTTCTTATAGGTGGGATATGGCTGCTGGAATCTACATTTCTGTCATTAATATCTTATATAGAGAGGGCTGGTTGGACCTCAGTCTTTGTACTTGATGACCTCCTTCTGAAGAGACTTCCCTCACAGGGAGCCAGGTGTCAGTGGAAGTTATCACCAACCTCCAGATTGGGCAGAAAAAGAGGAACTAAAAGTAATTAAAAAATGTTTTAAAAAGAGAAACGAGGTTGGAGTATTTAGATTAAATTAATTACAAAACAAAGCAAAATTCAAGTCTAACATGAGAGACTGAGAAAGAACAGGAACTGAGGGTGGTATGACCTCCAGAAAAAGTGTTCTAATTTTTAAATTCTTTTAAAAGCATTTATCTCTGTAGTTCAGAGTTAATATTACAATAATGTCATCCTAATATTTGAGGGACTTTGTCAGTACATTACCGTCACTGCCCGTGAACTTAAAATCTTCAGAAAAAGCCAGCCTTGAGACAGTTAAGGGTTAAGAAAAGACAGTTGGAATTTACCAAATAAAAGTGAGATTCAGTAAAAGAAATTATTAAGTGATCACCAGTACAACTACATGCCGAGATAATCGGTTTACCCACAAATCACTTTTTAAACTAATACACCCCAGATGGCTGTTGGGAGTTTGTTTCCTGCAGGACTTTTTTTGACATTGTATAATTACACATCAAAACATGCAAATTATCTTCATGCAGTGCTATAGTTCATGTCATGTGACTTTAACCTTTGTTACCAAAGACCTATTAATTCCTGGCGTTCAGTCAGGTTGACAAGTGTGGAGTATTTTTCCAAACAGAGAAAAATTGATCTTGTAGGTATACAAAATGATGGATAGCAAAGGGATGAATTCCATATATCTACTTAAATATATTTTACCAACAAATTCTGGATTTAAAAAAATTCATTCCTGGGATGTGGGTGTCGCCAGCAAGGCCAGCATTTATTGCCCATCCCCAATTGCCCTTGAGAAGATGGTGGTTTGCCACCATGTTGAACCGCTGCAGTCCATGTGGTGAAGGTGCTCCCACAGTGCTCTTAGGGAGGGAGTTCCAGGATTCTGACCCAGCGACAATGAAAGAACGGCAATATATTTCCAAACAGGATGGTGGGAACTTGGAGGTGGTGGTGTTCCCATGCACCTGCTGCCCTTGTCCTTCTAGGCGGTAGAGGTCGCAGGTTTGGGAGGTGCTGTCGAAAAAGCCTTAGCGAGTTGCTGCAGTGCATCTTGTAGATGGTACACACTGCAGCCACGGTGAAGGGAGTGAATGTTTAAAGGTGGTGGATAAGGTGTCAATCAAGCAGGCCACTTTGAAATTGTGCATATACATAGTATTTTAAAATAGTTTTGATACTTTGTGCTCAAATAATTGATGAATTATTTGCAAACAGTGCATCACAATGCAACTATTAAGTAATGTAGTGTATTTTGAGTGAATATTGTGGGCTTCGGTCAGTGGGATTGTGTAGTTTCCAATGGGGCCCAGAGCTTCTTTCACGATATATTCATGTGTGTGCTCTAATATAATTCTGAAATTGGAAGGACAATGCCACCAAATGTATCAGGGGTCAGCAGGTCATTTACACATCCAACATCATTACTTAAATGCAAAAGTATGAACTGCTACGTCAACAATTAACAGTACATCAATTAACTACAATATGAACTCAAATTTCTCTGATCTTGTGCAAGGGCCCTATATCAAAACAAAGGATTACTAGCAGAAATATTAATACTGAGAAGTGTACAGGAACAGAGGGACCTCAGATTGCATGTCCACAGATCCCTGAAACATAGAAAATAGGTGCAGGAGTAGGCCATTTGGCCCTCCGAGCCTGCACCATCATTCAATATGATCATGCAACTTCAGTACCCCATTCCTGCTTTCTCTCCATACCCCTTGATCCCTTTAGCCATAAGGGTCACATTTAACTCCCTTTTGAATATATCAAACGAACTGGCCTCAACAACTTTCTGTGGTAGAGAATTCTACAGGTTCACAACTCTTTGAGTGAAGAACTTTCTCATCTCAGTAGCAGGACATGTCGATAATGTGGCTAAAAAGGCATACAGGATAATTTCCTTTATTAGTTGAGGCATAGAATATAAAGAGCAGAGACGTTATGCTTGAATTGTATAAAACACTAGTTAGGTCACAGCTAGAGTACAGTGTACAGTTCTGGTCACCACATTACAGGAAAGATGTGATTGTACTAGAGCAGGTACAGAGATTTACGAGGATGTAGCCAGGGCTGGAGAATTTTAGCTATGAGGAAAGATTGGGGGGAGGTTGATTTTTTTTTGGAACAGAGGCTGAGGGGAGACCTGATTGAGGTGTATACAATTATGAGGGGCCTGAATAGAGTGGATAGGAAGGACCTATTTCACTTAGCAGAGAGGTCAATAACCAGGGGACATAGATTTGAAGTAATTGGAGGATTAGATGGGAGTTGGAGAACTTTTTTCACCCAGAGGATGGTGGGGGTCTGGAACTCACTGCCTAAAAGGCTGGTAGCGGCAGAAATCCTCATCGCATTTAAAAAAAATACTTGGATATGCATTCGAAGAATTGCCGTAACCTACAGGGCTACCGACCAAGAGCTGGGAAGTGGGATTAAGCTGGATCGCTCTTTGCTGGCCGGCACAGACACATAAATTTCTATGATTCATCTTATTGTGTTCTGAACCAACCATTTCCTGCCAAGTCTATAAAGGGGGAATGATTTCTTTTTAAATCAAAGTGGTTGTTTTTGGGAAACAAAATGTTCTCCTTTGTAAAATATTAACAGAAAGCAGAAAGCTGGTGGAATTTATCACTTGTTATTCCTCGTTACAGTTTAGTTCTTTCTTCCAGACTGAATTCAAGAAGGTAAGGGAAAGGTAAGCTTGGGGGGGGGGGGGGGGCGGGGAGAGGAAAGAGAGAGAGGAGAGCGTGAGCGCATTTTATTAGCACCAGTATTAAAAAGTAGACTTCAAAATGACAGCATAGGTAAGCATTAATAACCAGAATCATGTACTAGAAATAAAAATCTGAGGCAAAACTTTTGAAACTTTATGAAAAGGCGAAGGTGTAAGGTGAAAGATGAAAAGGTATTCCTTTAAGTCTGATGCACGTTCCTTTGTAACTAAAGATCTATTTTGTGCTCTATAAAACCAGGACAAGTATGCGTTTGGTAAGATTGAATGAGAGTTTTCAACAATGAGCCATCACACGCATGATCATAGTTTGAGCTGACCACACACATTACAGGATGTGTTCCGCACTCATTCCCGACAGTCTCACTAGCTGGATGAATAGATCAATCTTTATAATCGAGATAAAACAAATACGACCAAAACAGGGATGTGTGTAAAACATGCTTTAAACAAACATTCAAGGAAAACCTGAATTAGCAATCTGATTTTTGTTTAAAGAGGGGGGAGGAAAGCGCTTCCCAAATTTATGGTTTGGCAGGGCCATACTCCCAGGGCATTAAATAATCCAGAAAATACACAGGCCACAATGCACCGTTTTAATGGAATTTAATGTTGTCCATTGTTTTTGGGTTTAAAATATAACAAACTCAACAGGCCGATAAAACCGAAACACAATGAAAGCACAACTTGCAATCTGTCCACATGGGCACCAACTCACATGCACCAAGGGACTTGACTACATCATTTGTGTTCTATTTTGTTCGATCAAATGAAGGCTCTGTGGAGAGGCCTTGCTTGTAGAATTATTCAGAGAAATCAAAATGGCCCATGAGTTTTCGACTCCATTAAAAAACACAGTAAGATGGTGTCCATAGTTGCTTAATCAGGCTGTGCAAACAGGTCAGTGTTCCACAAATTAGGGATGTGTGTAAAACATGATTTAAACTGAAACAGTCAAGGAAAACCACATGCTCTCAGAAATGACCCCACAGGCCAGTGAAGGAATACAGGATTTATACTGTATCAACTTCCAACTTTCACTCAAAGAAACGCTAACCAGTATACGAAAAATGGATGAATTCATCAACTTGTCCTTTCCAATAGTTTTCATTATAATCTCAAGGATCAGTCAGAGTGCGAGTGTACTTTGTGCCAATGAGGCCAATCACTTCCCTGCAAACAGTACATTCATGAGGCTGGATCACACTTCTGTGCTTGTTAAATGCCTAATTATGTAACTAAGGACTTTGCAGGCAGCAGAATCTCAAAGACACAGTTTCTGGACATATGCCACCTTTGGTACAAGATCTTAGTGATTTTTAGAAAGCAACTGAAGTTCTCTCCATTGTTAGCCCTTGAAACCTTTTACCTCTTTCAAAAAAAATGAAAGAAATCTCAGACTCAACAAATTACAAATCAAGGGGTCTTGGAGATAATGGCCCAGAATTTACAGTAACAGAGCATCTAATGGCATCTGCCGTTAGTTAGTTAGACCTGCCCCTGCACCCTCAACTCAAAAAATGTTTGTCCATAAAGTTGCTGAACATGTGAGCGGATAATGGCACTGTGGGAAACAGGGCATTTGGGACCAGAGTGAACAGGTCCTGAATCAATGAAATTTAAGGATCGGGAAATAAATAGCACAAGGACCGAGAAGGAAGGTGAATTAGAGTGTCAAATCAAGTACAGAAAGTGAGAGAGAGGGAAGAAAGATTGGATTAAGAGAGTGAAAAAAAGTGACAGGAAAATAAATTGTATTATTTAAAATTTGACATTTTTAAAATCGCCCCCCAAAATTCAAAACTTGAGTCCACACTTTTAATAGTTAATTTAAAAATCAGTATTTTTTATGTTTTGTATACACGTATAAGATTTTAAAACAAATGATTTTCCTCTATTCTGCAGATACAGACTTTTTTTCTCAACAGAACAGAGCAAACCAATTAGTATCAGGAGAAAGAAATTGAAGATAGTTCCTTATACAAGAATGTAAATATCACAGTGCTCGGTTCCAGTCACTTCCAAGGGACAAGCATTTGTACGATTTGTCAGGTTGGCCAGGCATCTTCTCTGATATGTGAACTACAAGAAAAACCTCTAAAATATCCTCCCAATGCTTTAATCCCAACGTTGTCAGACTACAATCTTGCCTCCAAATCAGAAGGTTGAGAGTTCTAGCTCCACACCAGGACTAGAGGACACAATAAATTGACACTTCACTGTAGTACTGAGGAATGCTGCATCTTTCCTCCTTTAAGACATTCCTTAAAACCTAACTCTTTGACCAAGCATTTGGTCATTTGCCCGAATTTCACCTTATGTGGCTCGGTGTCAAATTTTGTTTTACAACGCTGCTGTGAAGCACCTCGGGAAATCTAACTACATTAAAGGCGATATACAAATATAAGTAATTGGGTTGTTGTTGTTGTTGGGGTGCTGTACTTCAGATGAGACAATAAAGCAAGGCCCTTTCTGCCTGTTCAGGTGATTACAAAAGTAGAGGGAGTTCTCCTGTGTCTCGACCAATATTTTTGTGTCAATTAACCCAACCCGTTTAACTGACCATTTATCTCATTTGCTGAGTGGGGGGAATGTGTGCGCCACCTTATGCCTGCTTTTACCAGAGGAAAAATTACAAGGGCATTCGCTGGGCAGAAGTTGGGCAAACAGCCCAATTCTCCACCTGTGAATGCCTTTTTCTTTCAGATTTGAACGATCTGTCGAGAGCATTCCTGACAGATCGCAAGTCCCAGATTTCAGTGCATGCGCAGTGCAGGCCTATAATTGGAATTTGTGGGGCCCCTACGGGCGGGTGCGCGCCTCATATGCGCCCGTAGGGGCCGCAAATTCAGCCCCAGTAATTCAAAAGGAATTCATTGGCTGCAAAGTGCTTTGGGATGCTGAGGATGTCAACAGTGCAATATGAATGCAATTTTTTTTTCTTCCTGATATACGATGAGTGTTCGTGTAATAAGAAGTCAGTTAAAACAGATATTTTATTTAACAAGTTACATTATTAATACAGACTCAATAAACCAAATTGTAAACCGCCCTTTGTAAATACAGGAAACAAGTCTACAATAAATACAGGAAGATTTTATTTCTAAATATTTTAGAACAGTGGTTTAAATCTCCAATACAATTAAAAATAAAATTGAACCATTACAACTGGGGGGGGGGGGGAGGGGGAGTTAAATGTTTTCCAATTTAAAACAAAATGGTAACATTTGGGTGGAAGTTTTGCAGCTTTTATGTACAATGTTACCACGTTTTACTTAATCAGAGCAAAATACATATAAATGGAATGGAGATGGTTAGTCACACAATCAATGCTCTTAGCTCTGTTCTACACAAAGGTTCATCCTTGAATACCAGAGTACCTTTGTATCGTCATTAAGTTCACAGAGCTCCAACTAGACATTTAAATGCAGTCAATATTAGTACAGAAATGGCAAATGCCGAGTATTTTTACAGAAATGATGAAAGAATGCGTTACATTATCTCTACAGAATAGACACAGAAAATATAATCACGCTTTCCTGGACTAAACAGTTAAGCACACAACTCATGCAGGATTGAAAATCAGTTGTTCAAAGCCTTTGTAGCACTTTGTTCATTTCAAACGGCGCCAACGAGTCCGGACACTTGTTTCACACCACAGGTTATGAGGTACTATGCTAAATGGGGTTTCCACACAGAAAAGACAAACATGCTATTCTAAACACTGACATTATCAGAATACCCAAGCCCTACCTGACTTTAGGCAGCATTTGTTTTACATTGGAAATGAAGAAACATTTTCAAAGGAAATTTTTTATACATAATTGCTATACATAGCATATAAACCTGTTAGCATGTGTTGTATCTGTTGATCAGCTGCCATTCATTAAAGCACTAAATTCTTGTATCTGCTGCAAATACAGTACTGAATGTTGATTTCGCCCAGGGTGGATCACGCAGTCTGAAAGGGGACTGCGGCAGTTTGGTTTATTGAGGTAAGGCTGGTAAATTAATGGCAGTGTTTAAAGAAAAGCTGCTGCTTAACAAGGACGTACAGTGTTACACAATCAAAGTGTTTCATAGCATTAATTTAGAATCACAAACACGTTAAAAACAATACAAAAAGAGTTTCCGAAAGCAAAAACAAGTCCACATGAAAAAAAAGAGCCCAAACACAAACTGCAGTGTAAAGCAAATCAGTGCATTTGACAAACCGACACTTTCACTCCGATCATAACCACAGAATCATACCTTATGCAACTGTAGAAAAACTGCAGGCAAATATTGCATTAGGATAGCACAGATGCCCATTGTTAATAAGGAACCAATAAGGAAGGCTGGCTTTAACTTTTGTTCACTGACTGCAACATAACGAATACTGTTTTGTCATAAACAGCAGCTTTAACGTATAGCAAGAGAATTTACAGGCTGGAAGGTTCTGTTGTCAAAAATCTGAAAATCCCAACTCTGATCCACTTAAGCAAAACTGGGAAAGAAAGGTGGAAAAAATGAGAACAGAATACCAAAAAAAAACCCTGAAGTTTTGTCTAATTCGGATCTCTATTGGCAAACTTGGTAAATTCCAAGAGAAAATCTGATAGCTGCGATTTGACTGGGAGAGAAACTGAAATCAACCACTGATTAAAAGGGTCATCCAAATAAAACTATGTGAGAGAATGAATGTCTGTGCAGAAACATAGCTCAACATGTCTCAAGATTTCCAGAATTTAAGGTCTCTAGTACCCTATCCTCTGATCTGAATTAAAAAAAGTTACTTTGACTTTGCTAAATTTTGTCTTAAATATCATTATTAATTTCTCCCTGGGTCTATAGAGGTTTGACTTATTAGAAGTAGGAAATAAACATAAAACATCAACCATATTATATATTTCAAAACTTAATTTTCTCGTAAAGCAAATGGCTAAATGTCTAGAAACTGAAATGGTGCATAGTTTGTGAAAATGACTATTACCAGTAGGATTTCTGAAGTGTGCAAAATTGTTTTGACAAAAAAGGATAAACAGAAATAAGCTACGGCTCAAAAAGCAAAAAACATCCAGCCTCTGTTTAATAATTATTAAAACGATCAACCATATTCAAGGCCAGAAGATCTGCAATTAAATGTCACATTAAACACTATTTACAAAACTCCATGTACAAAATGATTTTACCCTATGTTAATTTGAAGGTAGACTGCTGGTTATTAGAAATACTGTCCTTTCCGTTAGTACGAGAATACCATTTCAGTAGAAGGTAAAGGATGCGGAATCTCCAACAACACTGCTTCTGATGGTGCCTGTTCCAGTAGTTATCTGTCCCTTGGTTTACAATGACTCCATTAAGATCCATCTTCAGGACAACAATGACTGCTGACATTTAGTGGGGCTGGGCGGAAGACGAGCAGCGGCACTCTGTTCCGTTCTAAAGCTGTAATCATACTGGGAGGGAAACAAAACTCGTGAAAACCCACAATTTTGCTAAATTTTCAATGCCGTAAATCGAATGACAAGATGAGGAGGAAAATCACGAAATATTGATCACAAATGATAAGTCAGTAAAATTGGTTTAACAGGTTAATTATAATTTTTTTTAATTTTTTACACAAAATCAGATTTGCTGTTCCCTCGATAAATAGGTCATATTATGAGTTCTAGAAATGCTCACACTGATCAAAAGGCAACTTTGAGGTGATCTTATTTAGTTTATTATAACCCTAAATTGAATAGATAAACTTGAGCAATGTTCAGTATTAACACATGCTCTAGGGCTAGGGGACATAGATTCAAACTTAAGATAGTAAAAAAAGTGGTATTTTAGCTGTAAAGTTAAGGAATATCTTTTCATACAGAGGGTGGTGAATAGGTGAAATAAGGCACCCAAAAAGACAGTGCCAAGCAGACATCATAAACTGAATGAGGATGATGCATATGTTTTTGGCAGACAAGACTACTGAGAGCTAAAATGAGATAGGAAGTTTGAATCCTTTGTGAAATAGGATTACTCAGGAGCAGAAGGGTCTACCTTTCCAAGGATACTGTGACATCTCACGTATTGGTGGAGGGGGGAGGGGAGAGTGTCAGTGAAGTACATCTGGGAGCTTGTTTGATTCCCTCGGAGTTGGAGATTAATTTCTTAATTTTGAAGAAATTGGTCACGATCCTCTCCCCCGTCGCCTTCCTCCCCCTGCCATGTTCCTCCAAAACGTTATCATTACCCACAATAGGTGAGGGTGGTGCACAAATAGGGTGAGCATCCATGATCATTTTGTTCTTTTCGTATGTAAGGGAAGAGCATTGGTTCAAAGTGAGTTAAAAGTTGTGTGATGGAACGTTCAAACATCTAAAGAGCTTTAAACAGGTCAAGTATAGTTCAACCCCCAGTTGTGAAAAACATTCAAGGAAAACAGAAAAAAAAAGACATGTTCAATACAATTTAGCAATAGTCAGAGTAATTTACAGAGTAAATAGTTTGATTAGACTAGTGACAGTGTCAGCTGTGGCTCAGTGGGTAGCACTCTCGCCTCCGAGTCAGAAGGTTGTGGGTTCAAGTCCCACTCCAGGAACTTGAGCACATAAATCTAGGCTGACACTCCAGTGCGGTGCTGAGGGAGTGCTGCACTGTCAGAGGTGCCGTCTTTTGGATGAGACGTTATACCGAGGCCCTGTCTGCTCTCTCAAGTGGATGGAAAAGATCCCAGGGCACTATTTCGAAGAAAAGTAGGGGAGTTATCCCCGGTGGCCTAGCCAATATTTATCCCTCAATCAACATAACAAAAACAGATTATCTGGTCATCATCACATTGCTGTTTGTGGGAGCTTGCTGTGCACAAGTTGGCTGCTGCATTTCCCACATTACAAGAGTGACTACACTCCAAAAGTACTTCATTAGCTGTAAATCACTGAGACGTCTGGTGGTCGTGAAAGGCGCTATATAAATCCAAGTCTTTCTTTCTTTAAATAGTTTACTTAAATTAAGGACTCCTCTTAATCTATAAACAAGTTACTACTTGACTCATGATTAGCTTGATAGCTCAAGTTAGTTTGTTCTGCTGAGTTTTTTGTTTAAACGTGGATTGTAAATATAGGTAATTATTTGTTGAATAGTACCAGCCCATTCACAACACTAATATACAAAGGATGGTGGATAACCTATTTCAATGCAAAACAAATAAGCCTACAAAAGCCCTTCCAGTCAGGATGATGACATTCATATGCTACCAGATCATACACTTACAATACAAACTCACTGACATAACCATACAAGGGTTGGAGATACTCTGAATAGTGGTAATTCACTGCGAGATTATGTTCCCCACCGAGAAGGGGCGGGGGAAGAGGAGAAAGGGCACTAGAGAAAACAGAATACAGAATCATGTTTGAACGCTACTATTTCAGCTGCGAGAGCCAAATGTGAATCTGGACCTGACCAGAAGAAAAATATATATACTTTTTTCCCACCCCACCTAGTGGTTGCAACTGAAATGACTTTGCACAGTGCAATTCCTCGTGGGTGCAAGTGCACACAAGAAAACGGGCTTTAATTTATTACTGAAGTGGCAGTCTCAATTGGCTGTTTTGGGAAATGAAAGTGTCACATTGAAGCAGTGAGGTGGTTTATTGAGGTTGGGCCAACATACATTGTAAGGGCAAGGGAGCGAGAACTTGACCTGCTATGCAATCTACAAGGCATCTGATCTAGGAATGCTTTTTGCAACTGCAGGTTTGTACAAAGAAAGAGAATATTCTAATTCCCAGCACTTGCATTCCAGATTCTGAGAGTACAAGATTCATAAAACTACATGCTTTCAAAAATAATAGCTACTTGGCCTGTAATCAAACATTGTCTGAGTTACATGGCTGTCTATATTCCAATGCAATTGACAGAAATATGCTCTGCCATTAACATAACAAATATGCACATCAAGGTTTGTAAAGATGGGACTTAAGATTGAGTGGTTGAAGAAAATGTGGACAAGTTTATACCAATCCATTGACAAGTTTCCTTATTATAAAGGCCATGCAACTGCAGGTAGAAGGGAGCTATAAGGAAGAGACACATGCCTGGGCTTCAGATAACTCCTACATACCAGCTCTGCATAGGACGTCATCTACACCTCACAACCGAGTCATCATCATCATCAAAGGCAGTCCCTCGGAATCGAGGAAGACTTGTTTCCACTCCCAAAGTGAGTCCTTTGGTGGCTGAACAGTCCAATAAAAGAGCCACAGACCCTGTCACAGGTGGGACAGATATTTGTCAGGGGAAGGGAAGGGGGGCGGAGGGTGGAAAAGAGGTGGGACTGATTTATCACACGCTCCTTCCACTGCCTGCGCCTGACTTCTTCATGCTCGCGGCGTTGAGATTCGAAGCGCTCAACGCCCTCCCGAATGCACTTTCTCCATCTAGGGCGGTCTTCGGCCAGGGTCTCCCAGGTGTCAGTGGTGATGTCGCACTTTATCAGGGAGGCTTTGAGGGTGTCCTTGCAACGTTTCCGCTGCCCACCTTTGGCTCGTTTGCCCTGAAGGAGCTCCGAATAGAACAATTGCTTAGGGAGTCTCGTGTCTGGCATGCGAACTGTATGGCCTGCCCAGCGAAGCTGAGAGTTACTGCATTCTAACTCCTCCCTACCGTGGCCATTATTTCATGCACACTATTCTGCATGAAGTTCAGTTTTGTACTCTCCAGTACAAGTTGACTCGTAGCAGAAAGACATTGAACAGAGATGAAAGGCCTTCTGCTGCCAGGAAGCAGTAAAATGGGTGGGGGGGAGAAGAACTAAAGAAAACCTTTAAACAATTATATTCAATTGTTTTGATCGATTTCCTGCATTTAAACCTACCTGTCGCATCATCTTAAACCAATACCACAAACAAAACCAGATGCGGCAGAACACAATAGGAAATATGCTGGGTTGAAAGTGCCGAGAGATTTTGGTAAATGAGTATAAGCTGCCATCTGGTGGCACAAACTCAAACTACAAGCCCTCTTTCAGTTATGTAATAAAGGCTCCTTTTCAAGAATTTGATTAGAGCAAATAGGAGACAATTTCCGTCAGTCATAAAATGACATCATCAACATGGTTCTAAAACCGTTCTAAGGTTTGAAGGGAAACCATTAAATATTCATTACACTTCAAATGTGTAGAATGAAAACCAGTTTAATACTATACTGGAATCTCGCACTTTATTTTGAAATATCGAACAAGTTCTGGATTCTTTTAAGTCTGAAAAATCCTTTTTTTAGAAAACCTTCTCTAGTTTGCATTATATGCCAACATGCGATTTATAATTCTATTAAATAACATTCTTCCATTTCATAATTACAGTAAACTCTCATTTACCCAGATTGTTTGGGGATTCAGCAACTCCGGCTAAGGGAAATAGGTCCTTCCTATCCACTCTATCTAGGCCCCTCATAATTTTATTCACCTCAATAAGGTCTGTTCTCAGCCTCCTCTGTTCCATTGGCGAATTCTGTAATCCCAGATTTGGGAGGGAGGGGAGCGATCCGGGTAAACAAATTTTCCAATAGGGCGAGTTTACATAAATTGCAAAATAAAATTGAGAAAAAACAACCACATTTACCGTAGGACGGCAGTACTTACCTCTCTGCGGCTGGTATAGGTTGGACCGCCCGTATTTACAGGCGGTCACTGCGGGGCATACGGGTCGGGCGAGACTCAAAAAGCGGGCCGGTGTGCCAACCAGGGGCATTGCACACTGGCACAGCTGTTCCGGGTGGTACTGCTCAGCACTGGCGCAAAACCGGCCCCGGAGACCTCTGCGGGGCGCTGGAGGTTGACCGCCCGCCCAGGAGACCTCACCGCCGTCATTGCTGCCTCTCCGGGACAGAAAATGGAACGTGAACGATCGGAAGATTCGCCCCATGAAGTGCTGGGTGGCTAATCATGATTCAGTAAGAAGGTGAGTACAATGTATAGTTTGCACAGCTTAAAGCAAGTAATAATGTTCACTGCTGCTTGTATTTTTTATGTCACAAATGTTTGTTTAGTTGCCGAATCTCACAACATTTTAAATTCCGTTCCGGGATTTCCGTTACATTCATATACAGGTAAACGAGAGTTTACTTTATTGAAATGTGTTCATGCTTTAAGAAATGTCAGAAACCAAACACATTCTTAACAGATACAAAGAATAAAACAACTTGCATTTCTATAGCGCCTTTCATGACCATCGGACGTCTCAAAGCACTTTACAGCCAAAGAAGTACTTTTGGAGTGTAGTCACTGTTGTAATGTAGGAAATGCGGCAGCCAATTTTCACACAGCAAGCTTCCACAAACAGCAATGTGATAATGACCAGATAATCTGTTTTTTTGTTATGTTGACTCAGGGATAAATATTGGCCAGGACAACTCCCCTGCTCTTCTTCGAAATAGTGGGCATGGGATTTTTCATCTTCACCCGAGGAGGCAGACGGGGCCTCGGTTTAACGTCTCATCCGAAAGACGGCACCTCCGGCGCTGCAGCACTCCCTCAGCACTGCACTGGAGTATCAGCCTTGACTTTTGTGCTCAAATCTCTGGAGTGGGACTTTCAAATGAATATTTCACAAAAAAGTGTAAAATCTGGATAGTTTTCAGTTAAAACAAAAAGTTTTTTTGTAACTCATCCCCAAAATAAATAAATCTCAATTCCCAACATTTTGCTAATACTGATTAATCAAACATTTTGTATTCTAATATTAAATCAATTTAACCTTTGTTAAAATACTTGGCTCTCACAAAGACAGAGAAGCTTTTGAATTTATTTTTTAAAACAGTGGGGTTTGTGTGCAAATTAGCTGCCGCATTTCCCACATTACAACAGTGACTACACTCCAAAAGTAATTCATTGGCTGTAAACGCTTGAGACATTCCATGGTCATGAAAGGCGCTATATAAATGCAAGTCTTTCTTTCTTTAAAAGGTTAACTGATGAATGGATGATCAGCCCCCTGTTGCGGTCACCATTTGAGGCTTGTGTGCAAGGATGAGACGAGGTATCTGGTGCCTAACTTCAACCTCCTAAAGCCCCAACTGGTTTGGATATGAATGGAGAATTCTCCAGTATAAATATTTTGGTTAAACACGAGGATTTCCTGAAGTCTTTAAATAAATAAGTAGCACAGCACACTTCTGAATGATCAATTCAGTCACTGTAATGTAACAATTAGCCATTTCAAACTATCACAGAACTTACAGTATAGGAGAAGATCATTTGGTACACTGCGACTTCACTACTCAATTACAGCCATCTACTCTAATTCCAATTCCTGGCCTTTCATCATAACCTGTTTTTATTCTTTCTTTGCAACTACTTGTCCAATTCCCTTTTTAAATTATGCTGCAGTCTGTGCCTCACTAATTACTTGGAGGTAAAGAATTCCATGTTCTAATATCCCTGTGTGGCGGAACAGTCTTCTAACTTTTTCCTTCATTCTTCTAGTGACAATCATGAGTCTATGTCCCTTGTTACCAATTCAATCAGTGGAAACAATCTTTCACTATTTACTCTCTCAAAACCTCTATTAGATCGCCCTTAACCATCTCTAGTCCAACAAAAAACGGCAGGAGTTTTTAAAATCTTTTCTTCATACCTATAACCTCACATTCCTGATGAATCCTGGCTTCTCCACAGCTCTAATTCTACGATGTCTAAAATTTATTGTAAACCGAACCAATCGCATACAAAATCAACATCCCCTCCTTGCTTTTGTATTCAATGTCCCGATATATAAACCCCATTTGTATTCAGTGTCCCTATATATAAACCCCATTTGTACTCAATGTCCCGATATATAAACCCCATTTGTATTCAGTGTCCCTAAATATAAACCCCATTTGTATTCAATGTCCCTATATATAAACCCCATTTGTATTCAGTGTCCCTATATATAAACCCCATTTGCCTTTTTGTGGCCTTTTCCATTTTCTCTGTTCCACACTCTAAGAATCTTGCTGTTTAGGGTATACTTCCTTTAACTGTTCTCTTTCCCCCAAAATGTAGTACGTTACATTTATCTGCATTGAATTGTATCTGCAGCCTTCTTGCCAACTCTGCTCAGAAGTCTGTGTCTTCTGTCAGTCTCCCGCATTCGTCCTCACAGTTTGCCATGCTTCCAATTTGGTAACGGCAAAATTCAGCATCTTTCATCCTGCACCCATGTCCAAGTTATTTACATAAATTCAACAAAATAAAAGATGCCAGCATAGATTCCATGGGGACATGCCCTGGGGCGTATTCCCAATTCCTGCTGTCTGTCCCACAGACATATCTCTATCCATGAAGCTACATTTCTTATTTCAATATAAATCAACGTGATAACTATACCAGAAGAGTTGATATTATACAATAAAAGTATACGGTCATACAGTACACATTTGTGGTACTTGAACAAGGAGAACTTTACACTAGTGTGAAAAATAAAAATGAACTGTTCCTCAATTCTCCCCCCACCCCCATCCTTAAGACACTGATTCCATGCTATAGCACGGTTCGGTCAACAGCTGTACCTCACCCAAGTTGCCACTATTTACGTGTGAGGCTTGTCAAAGAGTGAAGTCCGCAACCAATTTGACTGTGGAACATCAAAGCAGAGTCCAATCCTGGTTGTGCACACAAAGTTCCAGCAGGAGTGGGAACCTTGGCTGATTATCTCCTCCCTAATTGTAGTGCTCCGATCACTGCACCAGCTGAGACCAGCTAACTTAGCACAGACGAGACATTGAACCTGGGTCCCTCCTGGGCTGTGGGGCTCAGTTATTAAATGAATCAACTCATCGACGGAACAGGGAAGCTAAAACTGTAGTTATGCACAAGTTGATAGAGATGCAGTTTATTGAAGTTACAATACCTCACAGTGGTAATTTTCACTATCTTGAAAGTGCTCATGCAACAGCATTTATGTTTTGCCTATAATGATTGTATACATGAAATTGTTCAGGATTTTGGGACTCGACACTTCCAACAATTTTGGTTTCCCCCCCCACCCCCCCTTCCCGAGGGTGGACAGCGGGCAGGAGCAGGAATCCTTGCCGATTCGGGTCTCCGATCTAGCGGCTGCCTGATTCAGATACTCACTGGTTAAACTCTCAGCGCCACCAGGGATTTATTTCCAGCATGTGAGTTATTGGTCACAAACACCATTCCCCTGAAGGTGTGCGGGCACATGGTCACACATTGATCGGGAGGTCCGCACAGGCCGCTCACAAGCTGTTGCTGCTGGAAAACGATACCACGCAACCATGGCCGCGGAGCACATTTAAACTGGAGGGAACATTGGTCACAAATGATTCATTTGGAAGATTGCACCTATTTAATTTTTCAATGTATGTCATAAATGTTGATTTTCTACACTCTTCCAGCACATTTTAGAAACATAGAAAATAGGTGCAGGTGTAGGCCATTCGAGCCTGCACCACCATTCAATATGATCATGGCTGATCATGCACTTCAGTACCCCATTCCCCTTTAGCCGTAAGGGCCACATCTAACTCCCTTTTGAATATATCTAACGAACTGGCCTCAACAACTCTCTGCGGTAGAGAAAACCACAGGTTAACAACTCTCTGAGTGAAGAAGTTTCTCCTCATCTCGGTCCTAAATGGCTTACCCCTTATCCTTCGACTGTGGCCCCTGGTTCTGGACTTCATATGGCAATTAACCATTTGACGTAAAAAAATAATTTATTCTGGAATGGTTTGATATGTATTTCAAATATTAAAATAAAAATGATCGTTACACATCACAAGCGACTTCATTTTTGTACCATCAGATGGTAATGCTTAGTGAGTATAATACAGCAAGTCTACATGTATAAAGATGCAATAGCTGAATCAGAAAATGTAAATAATAATGGTCTGTAGGCTTACTTACATCATAAAATTATTGAAACATAAATAATAAACTTTGATCTAAAAAGCATTGATGTACATAAAGTACATAACTTGTGTTTCTATCGTGCTCAAGGGCATGCAGGAAGGTGTCTAATTGCAGTTTAAATGAAGGTGGAAAGAAAATGTCAGTCAACAAAACTGGTTCACATTCAACTTCCACCATCCCAGTTCATGAAGGCACTCTACCCTCTCTGGACCTACTTGACAAAGACACTGCAGCCTATCCATTTTCGTCTCCTTCACTGCTATCTACGCTCCCTTATCCATTGGTCCCCTTGCCATGCATTCTAATCCCTCCTCTTGAGATGCCTTCCATCCCTTTCCTCACCATGCATTCTCCCCACTCCATTTAGCATCTGTTTTCAGCCAGGTAGAATGGTTACAGCATGAAAGGCGGCCAGTCGAGCCCGTGCCAGCTCTCTGCAAGTGCACCTTAGGTGTTAGTTTTCATTTTATTTATATGATACAACAACAACAAGCGTATTCTATTTTATCTTTTGAAAAGAAATCCCAGATAACTTACCAAAAACAAACTTTCATTTATAGAATGCCCTGAAAGTAGATGAACCTCCTGAAGTGCGTCAGGGGAGCAAAAGAGCCTGCATCAAGCCCCTATGGGAGAGGTTCTAAAAGGTCTGACTGAAGAGATGTATTTCACAATATCTTCTAAAGGTGAGGAGGGAGATAGAGGGGTTTTGGGAGACAGGATCGAAGAATAGACTAAGGTGGCTGAAGGCTGTACCACTGAAGGTACATGGAGGGAGAAAGGATGCAGAGGGGGCCCCGTGAGTTAGAATAGAAAATATGGGAGGGACAGAAGGGTGAAGAATGTGGCAGAGGTAGGGTGGGATAGAAGCAATCTGTAAAAGAGGACTTTAAATTTATTTGGGAAGGGAACATGGAACGTCTAGCCTGGCAGGGAGGCTTGGGGGAAGGAGTCAACACTTGTTAACTAAGTTTCTGTCAACACTAGAATGTCAACTGATTCGTTCACAATGAGGCCGTGGATAGCAAGGGCCTTGATTACAAATGCACTGGACAATGATGCAGAGTGGGTCAGTGGTTAATGACCCACCAGTGAGAGGGAGGATTTGGGAGGTTCATTACAGGATGGAGAGGAGGTTCGGGAGGATGAATCCCGAGAATGAGCTGGGCGAGGTGGTTGCCTTCAGCATCGAATGAGGCAATTGGGTTTGCTGAAGGATACCAAGGGTAGATCAGTGGCAGCTCGTTCAGAAGGGACTCAAGCCTGGAGCAGCAGCAGGAGAATGGTTGATTGGCAGATAGGATCCGATTATGGCCTAAGGGGACAAGCTAAAAGAAAGGGGTGAAGGCAGGTAGGAAAGGAAGAGAGCCAGATTGAAAGAGGGGGCTTGGATATAGGTGGCACATCCAGGTGGATGCAACAGAAGACCTTAGATGACAGACAAGAGGCAGAGAGCTATGCATAGTATGGAATTCAGTAACGGAGTTGCTGGTGAATGGAGATAAGCAGTCAAAAATCAGCGAGAGATAGAGGTCAAGAGTTCAGAAGACAAAGTTGATTGCAAGGAAAGTTGGCGTGGATTGCAGTATATTGGTGTGGATTGGAATCTATTGGGGGGGGGGGCGGAGGGTGCAGGTTCAATGTCTGAAGCGATTGATGAAGTCCAGGGTCTGGGAGGAGGGCAGGGACCCCCAAGTGGCCTAGTAGCAGAGCAAAGCCTTTCGGTAGTCCAGCAAAGTCCAAATGGCAAAGACTAGAAGATAACATCGGAGCACATTCCTGGTGGTGGAAGCATTATCTCGGTGAACGAGAGTAGCAGGGTGGGGGATGAGCAGCAGTCTACAGCAGGTAGATTTAACATGTACATTTAAGTGAGAAGATACCACTGATAGAGGGCAACCTCACGAAGGGCAGCCATCAGATGACTGCTGTGACAAATAGAAGAATGTCACAGTAGTGCATGAGAGCATTGAAGCACTGACCATAATCGACCAGCTCCGTTGGGCGGGCCACATTGTTCGCATGCCTGACACAAGATTCCCAAAGCAAGCACTCTACTCAGAACTCCTGCACGGCAAGCGAGCCCCAGGTGGGCAGAGGAAACGTTTCAAGGACATCCTCAAAGCCTCCTTGATAAAATGCAACATCTCCATCAACACCTGGGAATCCCTGGCCAAAGGCCGCCCTAAGTGGAAGTAGTGCATCCGGGAGGGCGCTGAGCACAGAGTCTCGTCGCCGAGAGCATGCAGAAAACAAGCGCAGGCAGCGGAAGGAGTGTGCGGCAAACCAGACTCACCACCCACCCTTTCCCTCAACGACTGTCTGTCCCACCTGTGACAGAGATTGCAATTCCTGTATTGGACTGTTCAGTCACCTAAGAACTCACTTTTAGAGTGGTAGCATGTCTTGGGGGAGGGTGGGGAAGAAAGAGAAGGGAGGAGGGGGGAGGTGCTTGATACTGGCAAAGTGTGCCTGAAATGGAAAGAGCACAGAATTCACAAAAAACATAAAAAATAGGTAAGATCATATTGCTACTTGGAGAATCCATGAATGACATGTGTTAGAAAGAGAGAATCAACCAGTACAATTTTATACTAGTTTCCTTATTCTAACATAGGAGGCACCGCCCACAAGGTGCGTCTCTCTAAGTTTGCTGTCCATCTGCACGAGAACTAATTAACTTTGAACAGAAAATGCTGGAAATACTCAGCAGGTCAGGCAACATCTGTGGAGAGAGAAACCGAGTTAACGTTTCAGGTCGAGGAACTGACGAAGGGTCATTGACATGAGACATTAACTCTGTTTCCCTCTCCACAGACGCTGCCTGACCTGCTGAGCAATTCCAGCATTTACTGTTTGTATTTCAGATTCCCAGCACCCGTGGTATTTTGCTTTTGTAATTAACTTTGAAATCGGGTGCCAGGATTATAATAGTGCCAAGACGCTGCCTTAAGCAGCAATCCATTTATATGCCAGGTAGACTGAAGTCAAGATTAACTACTTTGGGTTCGTCTGTCTCACATGCAAGCTTCTCTGCCTTTGAAGAAAGCATCAATAATGATCATCAGATAGTTAAGTAGGTGCACTCACTAATCTGTGCTTGGAAGACCACTGTACCAGTATATTGAGCTATATGGATATCATATATTCAAATTTCCTTTGTCACCTTTTTGAAACCTCAAAAGTTCAATGTCCATGCAAAGAATAAACATATCCCTTTGTTATGGTGTCGATGACTCAACTGCTAGGTGTGATCCTGTGAACCCGTATGCACTCTATCATCCAGGTTCTCAACAGGTTAGGTAGCATCGGTGGTGTGAAATCCCCAATGGCTGAAATGTGCAGGTGCTTGAACTAGGAAAGCATCCCCCCCCCCCCCGCCGCGCCAACCCCCCATCACTCGAGGTGAATGATAGGCATTACGATCGATAGTCAAGCAGAAAGGGACACTGTGGCATCATCTAACCATTCCTCAAACTATAGTATTAAACATTGGTCCAGAATGGTAATTTCCTCATTACACTTTATTCCAAAGTATCTTTTACCTGAGGTAGAGCCTGTGCCAGCACCAGCAGCATGCTGCTGGATCAAGGATTCAAGCCTGACATGATCCTTCTTCTGACAATTAATGCTCATTTAAGCTGTCTCAAATTGGAGAGAATGCGGCTTCTGGGAGTGGGAGGGGGGGGAATTGGATTATTTAGCCCCAATTTTAACCCTGCCCACTGGTGGGTGGAAACGGTGCAGGCAGGAGTTTAAAATGGTGGCGGCGTTCCCGCAATGTTTGCACTCCCGAAGCCGTGCGCGCCTCCCGCCATTTTAACTCTCGGATTTGCGTCGCATAAGTATTTAAATGTCTGGCTCCGAGGACGTAATTCAAATTCCAATGCTATTTTAATTGTGAAGTGAGCGAATCGTGCACAGCAAGTTCATTTTTTTTGTAAGTTATTCAGGTATCCTGGTGGGCCAGGAGTACTCCTCCTGATCCCACAAGGCACCAGGCTTTCCCCCCTTCCTCTCCAAATCCGATTGTCATGATTCCCCTCTCCCTTACCTTGCCAAGGGCAATTTCCTTGGTGGCAGCCTGGAGCCAGATGACCTCCTGCCCCCACGTCATCCCCACTGGCTTTAGGCAAGAGTCAGCATAGGATAGTTTGTCTGATCTGGTCATAGAAAATGACCAAGACGCATGCTGGTACCATCGTGGGCACTTTCCTCCAGCTCCGGCAGGCCATCCCACGTTAAAATCGGGGCTTGTGTGTTCAAGTGCCTTTTCTGCTTTCAGAGTTTGTGTTTCTTGCATTAATACAGTTACATAGAAAACCACTGGAAGGTTTGAGTAGGAAAAAGACACCAAGTCAAACAGGAGATTAGAAGGGGTGATCAAAATCTTGGTCAAAGAGGTAGGGTTGAGCAAGTGCCTTAAGAGTGGTGGTGGATAGGCTGAAGGGTTTAGGAAGACAATTCCAGAGAATGGGATCAAGAGGCTGAAGGCATGGCCGCCAACAGTGGTTTGAAAGGATCATCTTAAAATTCTCTCAAATGAACTTTGTGATGTTCAGTTATTGGAAAAACACATTCTGGAACTTGCTCATTAATTTAAAGTAGAAACTACAACAAAACAAATTCTTAAATATGGTAAAATCTTGTGTAATTTTCATCAAAAGTCTGAGGCAGATCTTTTGCAAACCCAACTTAATGATGATGACAGAAAATGCACTGAGGCTGATGGACCAAAGAAAAAGTCTTGCATGGGGTATGAGAAGACCATGTTCAATCCATCTTAAAAGGCTTCTTTAAAGACAATTTCCCGTTAATCTTCCCAATTGCATATTTTGACTGTGCCTATGTCTAACTGAAAAACAGTCTCTGAACATTTTGCTCTGTGTTCGTTTTTAGGAATTCATAAACAAGTCAAAATAGATGACACAAATATTTGGCAGCACATTTGTAAAGCAGCTTGAAGTAAAATCAAGGATATGGGAAGGCAGATGCTTGAATCTGGAAAAGCAATCGACCAATCTCAACAAACTGCAAGTAATGACATTCAAAGCTGGGTTGGAATGCTCAGCTGAAAATTTTAATTTGAAATCAGATATTTTATTCACAATATTAAGGTGCACTTAAATATCAACCCCAGTTTAATTTTGCTTGGGTACTTTATTCAGTGGAGGCACATTGAGAAACAGTCCCAACAAGGGAAGTGCTTGGATTTCATATTCGAATTTTGACAAACCACTACTGTGCCAGATTTGGGCTATGAGCAGAACATATTAAAAATGATTTACTACCCAAAATCAGCTGAAGATTATTGCTGTCTCAAAACATCAGTTCCTGTTACTACTGCACAGTGCCAACCACATCATTACGAGGCATGAGTGCGATATCAGTGCTGAGCTCTCTCAGATCTGCACTATCTCCAGCCACTCATTGTTATATTTTAATAAGTATTGTTTAAAAACAGTGGCAATCACATTTCTTCTATCCTGGCACAAAATATTTGAAGTTATGTTAGAAATGAAACTTGAAGCTCGAGTTGTAAATAAAATGCATTGTGGGAGTTGTTCCATCAAAGACCGGCATTCCTTATAAAGCCACGGCCAATTTAAAAGGAAAAAAAGTGAATTGTACTTAAATATAGAACAATCTTCAGTGTTCAAGAGCCTCTATAAAAATATGAACTGCAATGTTCCAAGCCACTATATTATATTGCATTACTTCCTCTCATGCTGTATATACACAACTGATTTATGTCAGACTCTCAAAATCTTGTATTAATGCTTAAAACTGACGGACCTAAAACCTAAAGCCCAGGATGGGTGGTATGTCTCATAATAAATATTAAAATTAACATGAGGCAGTTACCTAGCTCAGAGGTCCTCAACCGGGGATTTCAGGGGTCCTCCAGGTGGTTTGTCCCATCGATCTACAGTGGAGACCACTAATGCTTATGGCATAAACATCAGTAATCTCCCCTGTATATTGAGACGATTGGAATAGTCTCAGCGATACAAAGATTGTGCACACGCAGTCAATTCAGATTCTTACTGTTGGACACTATTTATAAGATTAGACAACAATATTATACTTATATAGCGCCTTTAACGTAATAAAATGTCTCAAGGTGCTTCACAGAAGTGTTAAAAACAAAAAAAATTGACACTAAGTCATATAAGGAGATGTTAGGGCAGATGACCAAAAGTTTGGTCAAAGAGGTAGGTTTTAAGGAGCATCTTAAAGGGAAATTATGTTTGACAAATCTGTTAAGAGTTTTTTGAGGTTGTAACTAGTAGAATAGATAAGGGGGAACCAGTGGATGTGGTGTATTTGGATTTTCAGAAGGCATTCAATAAGGTGCCATCCCCACTGGCACCTGGGAGTCCCTGGTCAAAGACCGCCCTAAGTGAAGGAAGTGCATCGGGAGGGCGCTGAGCTCCTCGAGTCTCGTTGATGAGAGCATGTAGAAATCAAGCGCAGGCAGCGGAAGGAGCCTGCGGCAAACCAGACTCCCTGCCCACCCTTTCCTTCAACCACTGTCTGCCCCACCTGTGACAGAGACTGTAATTCCCGCATTGGACTGTACAGCTATCTAAGAGCTCATGCTAAGAGTGGAAGCAAGTCTGCCTCAATTCCAAGGGACTGCCTATGATGATGACACAAGAGGTTACTAAACAAAATTATGGCTCATGGGATTGGGGGTAATATGCTAGCTTGGATTGAGGATTGGTTAACGGACAGAACAGAGAGTAGGAATAAATGGGTAATTTTCGGGTTAGCAGGTTGTAACTAGTGGGGTGCCGCAAAGATTGATGCTTGGGCCCCAGCTATTCACAATCTATATCAATGATTTGGACGAGGGGACTAAATATTATTTATCCAAGTTTGCTGATGATACAAAGCTAGCTGGGAATGCAAGTTGTGAGGAGGATGCAAAGAGGCTTCAAGGGGATATAGACAGGCTAAGTGAGTGGGCAAGGACATGGCAAATGGAATATAATGTGGAGAAATGTGAAGTTTTCCACTTTGGTAGAAAAAATAGAAAAGCAGAGTATTTTTTTTTAAATGGTGAGAGATTGGGAAATATTGGTGTTCAGAGGGACCTGCATGTCCTTGTACACGAATCAACGAAAGTTAACACGCAAGTACAACAAGCAATTAAGAAAGCAAATGGTATGTTGGTCTTTATTACAAGAGGATTTGAGTACAAGAGTAAAGACATCTTACTTCAATTATATAGGGCCCTGGTGGGACTGCAGCTGGTATAGTGTGTACAGTTTTGGTCTCCTTACCTGAGAAATGATATACTTGCCATAGAGGGAGTGCAATGAAGGATCACTTGACTGATTCCTGGGATGGGGGGATTGTCCTATGAGGAGAGATTGAGTAGACTAGGCCTATATTCTCTAGTTTAGATGAATGAGAGGTGATCTCATTGAACATACAAAATTCTTACAGGGCTTGACAGGGTAGATGCAGGGAGGATGTTTCCCCTGGCTGGGGAGTCTAGAACCAGGGATCAGTCTCAGAATAAGGGGTCGGCCAGTTAGGACTGAGATGAGAAGAAACTTCTTCATTTAGACGGTGGTGAATCTTTGAAATTCTCTGCCCCATCTTTGAGTATATTCAAGAAAGAGATCGAAAGATTTTTGGATATTAAGGGAATCAAGGGATATGGGGATAGTGTAGGAAAGTGGAGTTGAAGATCAGCCATGATATTGAATGGCAGAGCAGGCTCGAGGGACCAATTGGCCCAATTCTGCTCCTAAATTTTTTTTAAAAAGGAGGAAAGAGAAGGGGAGAGATTTAGGGAGGGAATTCGAGCTTAGGGCACGACCGCCAATGGTGGAGCGATTAAAATTGGGGGATGTCCAAAAGGCCAGAAATAGGCAAAGTGCAGACATCTAAGGGGATCATAGGGCTGGAGTAGATTAGAGATAGGGAGGGTTGAGGCCATGGAAGGATTTGAAAACAAGGATGAGAAGTTTAAAATCGAGGCGTTGCTTAACTTAATTAAGACAAGCCCCGTTGCACATCACTGACTTTTACAGCAGTATTTGTCTCGGTGATTTTTGTGTGATCCAGTCCTATTCGCTTCCACATTCATAAACCACTCGCTGCTTTTAACTATCAAGTAAAAATAGTGGGAGCTATAACTTTTCTTCTGGGGGAGCAAAACCGGAGTTGGAGGTGGGGAAATCCGCGAGTTAGTCCAGCGTTGTGTGGGCCGAGGAAGCTTTTCTTTCAACCCTTTCCTTTCCCCTCACGCGAAGCCGCCCTGTGTTAATTGGAAGCCACTCGTATGCTTTAAAAGACTGCCGTCAATGGAGAGAGTATGCGCATGCCATGTGGCCTTGGGTGAGGTGGGGTTGGGGGAAGGAAAGGAAAGGAAAGGAAAGGAAAGGAAAGGAAAGGAAAGGAAAGGAAAGGAAAGGAAAGGAAAAAGAGACTTTCCAGTCTCTGGGCCTACGATAATTTGGATCTGTTGTGTCTCTCTCCTGCAATGTCTTCAGTCTGAGTTAATAAAATAGATGAAGGCGTTATCACAATTTTCCTCGAACCTCAGACTCGGAGCTTTATATTCATGGCCATGGACTTCTCTGACGGACGGATAGGCCTAGTCTGGGTGCTCGTGTCCTTGGAGATACCGCCAGCTATTTGTGAAAGCGTTGGGGAGGAGGAAAGAAGAGGGGAGCTGCCTTTGTCAAGAAAGGATTTATGGCGATGAGGTTGGGTGGGTAAAGTCGCTCAGGGACCTGTTTATTTCTCCATTTCTCTCATGTGCCAGCCGCATCCGGCATTACTGGATTTGTTAATTCAAGTCACTGGCTTTCACTGTTGTGTTGAGGTTTGGTATCGAAATAAGGGGGGTTGTGTTTCCGAAATAGAGGTCGTGGACCTGGAATTTTAGTACCGTTCGGCCAAGTGTGCACAAAACGCTCCTGGATCATTTCTTGATAAGCAAACAGTTGATTGGGTGGAGCAGACCTCGGGCAGCAAATGGGCACATAATGTAAATTTAGAATAAAAACTGAAAATGCTGGAAGTACTCAGCAAGTGAGGCAGCATCTGTGAAGAGAGAAATAGAGTTAACTAATCAGGTTGATGACCTTTCATCAGACCTGAAACGTTGGGCCAAAATATTGTGGTTGGAAGCTTCCCGCAGGCGGAAGCCTCCAGCCTAAAAGCATACCTATGTCTGCTTTTACCAGGCGTAAAAGTTTTAAGGACACTCGCTGGGCAAGAGTTGGGCAAACAGCCCAAATCGTCGCCCGCGAAGGTCCTTCCCCCGGGGATGCATTGGATCGGTCAAAAAAAATGTTGACAGATCGCAAGTGCTGGGTTTAGGTGCACCGCACGCGCTTTGCGCACCTAAACCCGGATTACGCGTGGCTGCTTCGGGCATTTGCGCACATTGTATGTACCTGGTGAGGCCGCAATTCAGGGCCCGTTAACTCGGTTTCCCTCTCCACAGATGCTGCCTGACCAGCTGAGTATTTCCAGTATTTTGTGTTTCAGATTTCCAATATCTGTAATATTTTGCTTATATAAATTTAGGACTTAATAAATTCTTCTTTACATAAGGTGTATTAGAACTATTAATCCATTTTTATACAGAAAAAAACAGGGGGTCCGCAGAATTTTTATAACGCGGGGGTGGGGATTGGGGAAGTCTCGGAGCAAAAGGGTTAAGAACCCCTGAACTAGCTGATATTCATATCCACACACCTTAATTTCAGCTGTCAAGCAGGCTTGAAAAGAGAGTAAAGCAGTGTAACATATGTATAGGCAATCTTCAGAGAATAAGGAAAGAATAAGGATTACTCTACTTTCGAAGATTCCTTCACATACTACAGCCACCTATTCAAAGCAGCACTTCAAGTAATGAAACAATCCTATCTGGCTTTAAGTGAATATTTAGGAGGCAATGTCAGTCAAGATAGATTGTTCTGCCAAACCATAGGTCTCTGGAAGAACACAAAAAACACTAAATATTTACTAAGTGTTCAAGTAGTAGCTTTACAGGTGCCTTTGAAGCAAGCCCACGAGGTGGCCATTGTAAAGAAAATTCCACCAAGGCAACTACTGTAACTACTAACAATAAAGAATGGATCCCACAAACTATCTTGTCATTTTCCACTTGGAAATAGACTCTGCTAGAGTATAAATCCTGAGGGAAAAAAAACTATCTGGACTTTCTATACACATCAGTTTAGTGGAACCACTGCTCCTATCTGACCCACAAGAGACAGGAGAGACTCAAAGGGAAATGGGAGGGGCGGGAGAAAGTTTCCTCTGTGCAATGAAATTGTGAACTTGTTCTTTATTAATGGCATTACACAAAGTGCAGAGAGGAAATCTTTCCCCATATCAGCAGACTAGACGAAGTGGAATATCATGAAGCCAGATCATGTGACTTACTTATTTTCTTGCACCATCTAAAGTCTCCACATTTTGGCAACTCCTTCATGTCCATTTGATCAAGAGGCAGATTGAACAAAATATAAAAACAAATATATTTTCCTTTCTTTGAGAGTGAGGAGGGAGACGAAGCAAAACTCAATGATCTCACACAAGGACTGAAATGTTGGTTGGGGAGGTTGGTTACTAAATGGAAGGCAAAGGCATGCGAGTAATTCAATAATCACAAGCCAACAAAAGATATATGAACAGCAGTTCACACCTAACAAGGTTACTAGAATTCTTTGAGAATTGATTATGGTAATGTGGTGCACATTATACATATAGATCATCAGAAGACTAACAATAAGCGTTATAGGGAGTAGGCAGGGAAGTGGAGCTGAGTCCATGATCAGATCAGCCATGATCTTATTAAAGGGCAGAGCAGGCTCGAGGGGCCAGATGGCCTATTCCTGCTTCTATTTCTTGTGTGCTTATGTAAAGCAACTCTCAAAATACTTGTGGTTAAAATGCTCTTACACATTGCACCTTGTCCTATCAGGCAAATAATAGGAAACAAAGACAAGTGATCAATAATGGTAGTTCCAACAGGATAGTTGTGACCAACTGAATACAAGTGTTCAGTTCTGTTGGCTGTACAATTGAAAATTACCTTGATGAAAGAATTAAATATAGAATATTTGAATTTGCAGATGATACTAATCAATCAGTGTGGGGATGCATGATGTTAACCAAGTTCTGATAAGACTTAACAACTGTGAATGAATACAATAAATGCTACATTTTGGGCCTGAATCCACGCTCCCCACGGCCGCGTACGAGGTACGCACGTAAGAATGGGGTTCCCAGCAAATTACAGGTTTAGGCATGCGAAGCGCATGCGCCGAAACCTGGAACTTGCGATCTGTGAAGAATTCTCCTGACAGATCCACTGCATCCGAAACGAAAGGGCCTCCACAGGCGGAGTGTTGGGCTATTTGCCCAACTCCTGCCCAGTGAATGTCCGTCACATTCTTACGACTGTTAAAAGCAGGCGTAAGGCCTGCTTTTATCAGCGTGAGACTTTTAAAGTACAGAAAATTACATTTTAAAAAATAATTTAAACATTTAAAATCCTGTTAAATAAGGCAAGTTTATTTTTAGACCTTTATAATATGTATATTTATTTTCCAAAAAATTTAATATTTTGTTTTAAATAATCAGTTAAATTCCATTTTTATTAATTTGAAATGTGATGGTTTTTTAAAAATTCCAATTTTCAGCATGTGTGTTTTTAGGGTTATTCCCATTCATACTTATGGTGATTCCATACATACAGAACTCTCATAAGTATGAATGGGGATCCCCCTACTCTGATAGGTTGGGCCGGCCCACATGATCTCACTGATGCGTACAAAACCCATACGCTGCTTGGATACGTGTACCCCTACGCAGGTCTTCAGGACCGCAAGTCTCTAAACCTCCGGGACCACCAGGTACTTTTGTAGAAATTTTTGCAGTCGGAGGCATCTGCTCGCGGGAAGCCTCCGACCGCAAATTCTGGGACAATATGTACATAATGAAACTAAAAATGGGAAAATCCTAAAATGAAGATTAAATTGTTAACTAGAATGAAACAAGAAAAAACGTTAGTAGACCTAACTTTGAAAGTAGCTATGCCAGTGTACAACACCAGTTGCAAAAGCGAATATAATATTCAATACACATAAGGTGCCTTGAATATAAATTCAGGGAGGCGTTACTGACATTTTATAAAGTAATAGTGAGATCACATAGTAACACTGTCAGTTGTGGTCACTATACCGGAGAAAAGATTTAAGTAATGGAAAGAATTTGGGGAAGCATCAGCGAGATGACTCCAGATTGTAGATCAATGTTGAAAAGGATCGAAGGATATAAAATCTCATTATTGAAAAAAGCAAAGGATACAAGTTTTAAATAAATCATAAAGGAGTTACTAAAGATGGATGTTGTCATATTTTGTGCAAAGGAAATCTGATCAGATAAAGTAACAATGCATTTGGTGGAGGGGAGTGTTTGTGATCAAGAACTTCAAAGGGTTGCTTCCTGGATCTAGTTCTGAAAATAGAGTTTCAGTAAAAAAATTATTTTTGCTCAAAACTTTGAGACAACACTGATTACTTTTATGTGCAGTTCTGGACCACATACCAACTGAAACAGAAATGTCACTGATGGTCCATGGACCTAACTGTAACCCGGTTGCTGGTAATGGCAATCATCATTTCCCCATGATCCTACCCCCCCGCCCCCACCCCACCCCAACCAAGTTATAAGAAACATAAAAACGTAGAAACATAGAAAACAGGTGCAGGAGTAGGCCATTCGGCCCTTTGAGCCTGCACCACCATTCAATAAGATCATGGCTGATCATTCCCTCAGTACCCCTTTAACTGCTTTCTCTCCATACCCCTTGATCTCTTTAGCCGTAAGGGCCATATCGAACTCCCTCTTGAATATATCCAATGAACTGGCATCAACAACTCTCTGCAGCAGGAAATTCCACAGGTTAACAACTCTGAGTGAAGAAGTTTCTCCTCATCTCAGTCCTAAATGACCTACCCATTATCCTAAAACTGTGTCCCCTGGTTCTGGACTTTCCCAACATCAGGAACCATTTACCTTCATCTAACCTGTCCCGTCCCGTCAGAATCTTGTATGTTTCTATGAGATCCCCTCTCATCCTTCTAAACTCCAATGTATAAAGGCCCAGTTGATCCAGTCTCTCCTCATATGTCAGTCCAGCCATCCCGGGAATCAGTCTGGTGAACCTTCGCTGCACTCCCTCAATAGCAAGAACGTCCTTCCTCAGATTAGGAGACCAAAACTGAATACAATATTCCAGGTGAGGCCTCACTAAAGCCATGTACAACTGCAGTAAGACCTCTCTGCTCCTATACTCAATTTCCCTAGCTATGAAGGCCAACATACCATTTGCTTTCTTCACCGCCTGCTGTGCCTGCATGCCAACTTTCAATGATTAATGTAGCATGACACCCAGGTCTCATTGCACCTCCCCTTTTCCTAATCTGCCACCATTCAGATAATATTCTGCCTTCGCGTTTTTGTCCCCAAAGTGGATAACCTCACATTTATCCACATTATACTGCATCTGCCATGCATTTACCCACTAACTTAACCTGTCCAAGATACCCTGCAGCCTCTTAGCGTTCCCCTCACAGCTCACACCATCACCCAGTTTAATGTAATCTGCAAACTTAGAGATATTATACTCAATTCCTTCATCCAAATCATTGATGTATATTGTAAAGAGCTGGGGTCCCAGCACTGAGCCCTGCGGCACTCTACGAGTCACTGCCTGCCATTCTGAAAAGGACCCGTTTATCCCGATTCTCTGCTTCCTGTCTGCCAACCAGTTCTCTATCCACGTCAGTATATTACCCCCAATACCATGTGCTTTGATTCTGCACACCAATCTCTTATGTGGGACCTTGTCAAAAGCCTTTTGAAAGTCCAAATACACCACATCCACTGATTCTCTCTTGTCCACTCTACTAGTTCCATCCTCAAAAAATTCCAGAAGATTTGTCAAGCATGATTTCCCCTTCATAAATCCATGCTGACTTGGACCGATCCTGTCACTGTTTTCCAAATGCGCTGCTATTTCATCCTTAGTAACTGATTCCAACATTTTCCCCACCACTGATGTCAGACTAACTGGTCTATAATTATCCGCTTTCTCTCCCCCTCCCTTTTTAAAAAGTGGTGTTACATTAGCTACACTCCAGTCCATAGGAATTGATCCAGAGTCGATAGACTTTTGGAAAATGATCACCAATGCATCCACTATTTCTAGGGCCACTTCCTTAAGTACCCTGGGATGCAGACTATCAGGCCCCGGGGATTTATCGGCCTTCAATCCCATCAATTTCCCTAACAAATTTCCCGCCTAATAAGGATATCCTTCAGTTCCTCCTTCTCACTAGACCCTTGGTCCCTTAGTACTTCCAGAAGGTTATTTGTGTCTTCGTGAAGACAGAACATAAGAAATAGGAACAGGAGTAGGCCATACGGCACCTCAAGTCTGCTCTGCCATTCAATAAGATCATGGCTGATCTGATCATGGACTCAGCTCCACTTCCCCACCAGCTCCCCATAAGCCCTTATCACTCAAGAAACTGTCTATTTCTGTCTTAAATTTATTCAATGTCCCAGCTTCCACAGCTTTCTGAGGCGGCAAATTCCACAGATTTACAACCCTCTGAGAAGAAAAAATTCCTCCTCATCTCTGTTTAAATGGGCGGCCCCTTATTCTAAGATCATGCCCTCTAGTTCTAGTCTCCCCCATCAGTGGAAACATCCTCTCTGCATCCACCTGGTCAAGCCGCCTCATAACCTTATACGTTTCGATAAGATCACCTCGCATTCTTCTGAACTCCAATGAGCAGAGGCCCAACCTACTCCACCTTTCCTCATAAGTCAACCCCTCAACTCCAGAATCAATCTAGTGAACCTTCTCTAAACTGCCTCCAAAGCAAGTATATCCTTTCGTAAATATGGAAACCAAAACTGCAGGCAGTATTCTAGGTGTGGCCTCACCAATATCTTATATAGCTGTAGCAAGACTTACCTACTTTTATACTCCATCCCTTTTGCAATAAAGAGGTATGTGTGCTTGCAGACATCTTTGCATCCCAAGATGAGTCTAAGGAATCTTTAAGAATTTGCATTTATATAGCATCGTTCACAACCTTAGGATGTCCCAAAGTGTTTGACAGTTAATTAAGTGCTTTTTCTTTGAACTGCAGTTACTGTTCTAATGTAACAGTAGCCAATTTATACACAGCAAGGTCCTGATAAAAGTAATGAAATAAATGGTTGAGGGATAAATGTTGGCCAGAACACTGGGAGAACTCCCTGCTCAACGTCACATAGTGCCATGGAATCTTTTATGACCGCCTGAGGGGGCAGACGGGACCTTGCTTTAATGTTCTATCCGAAAGATGGCACCCTCAGTACTGCACTGAGGGGGTCTTGAAGCATCTGCACCTGCCCACAGATGATTTCACGGTTGCATGGTATTGAAGATGCACCAGCTATTGTTGGCATTATGGGCTGAGGTGTGAAACTCAGAATTAGATTGCAGGAGAGCCTAATGCTTCTTTTCAGCCGTTAGGGATGCTATGGAACTCACCGGGACTAATGCTCTATCAAGAGTACCAATCCCTGCAATCAACTGTGACATCCTCCTCTTGTGCTGGATAAGTCCTCCTATAATCGGGAGTGCTCATGCCTCTTTTTAGATTTTAACCACGTGCTTAATTCCAAAGGCTTTTTGCCGATGTACGGAGGTGATGCTCTGAATGAAACAATCGTTTTATAGAAACATTTATGGGATAATTTCTTCGTGTTCCAGGCTTTCTGTTATGTGTCATTCTCAAGAGAAGCTTCAGACTTTTCAAAGTTGTGCCTCAATGAAGATGCTGTTCATGACCATCCGTTCCCAATAAAACCAAGCCCCATTGTGCCACACTCACTGCAGGCACACATTGAGCAAGCTTCCGTTTAACCAATGCTTGGAGTGGAGAAAAATATTGAAGCCTTCTTTGGCCAATTCCACAGAAAGACATAGTTGAAAAAAAAATCATGAAGTTATAATGTAGAAACAACCAATTCACAGCATGGGTCAAAGCTATTTCGGTTTGGGGGCAACAGAATGACACTGCTGCTGAAGAAAGAAAGAAAAATAACTTATGGCAGGTTCCTTCTTCCAGGTGGGAGCTGGGAAGACAAGGTCACAAAGTTCTTTAATGGGACACCCTCTATGATTTTCTCCCAGTGGGTCTACACCAAGGTATGGTGAGGTAAAAAGTGTAAAACAACCAGGTCCACATTATCGAGTAAAAGGTATAGTCTCATGCAGCAGTGCTCTTGGCCGTAAAACTATGCAGTATCTTAACTGCCAACATATACAATCCCAACAGCAAAGTTAGATGTTAAATTGTACCCTTTCCTTGCATATCCTTTTTTTCTGTTATTGTGCCATCTCTGCTATTTTAAATCTGCACCGAGGAAAGATCCTGGAATTAAGTGGACCATTTTCACACCATTACCACTTGGGCGGTAAATTGGCAAAGCAGATCGCTTGCCCGCTATGGAATCCGCCTGATCAGGAATTCCATTGAAGCCAATGAAATAAAAATCAGGTGAGCTCTATAATGATTGAATGACCGCTTCACCGGTTTATCACCCAAGCGGTGAAGGCGAAAATGACCCGCCTCAAGTGTTTTCATACTCCGCGATGACATATTGTGTCTGTGGTTTCAATCTGCACTCGGCCTTGGCTAGTGCGTTTGTGCTGGTCTTAATTATCCTTGGTCAAGAAGAATTGAGGGAGCATTAGACTACTCTTAACGTTTTTTAATTCATTTGGTTTGTAATTTAGAGTTTAGTTTTGAGAAAATGAATAGCGTGCATATCGAAACATCTTTAACGAGTTTTAACCATCTTATTTTTTTTTTAAAAAGGTAATGAAAGCAAGAATGTTAATGGTGGGTATTATTCTGTCAGCATAATTTATTTTGCTGTTTTAGATTTGATGATTTACTGTAGTATATTATGAATTAATGTATCTTCTGCACACTACGCCAGAAGAAATGAATTTATCTAGAATATACAGGATATTGTACCAACAGCTCTATCACTGCATTTTTTTCATTAGAAAGAGCTTTATAACCATCTTATGCTTACAGTACTAGTGGATTCTGAGTTTTTAATAGTAGTACAAAAATGCTGGTTGTGTACTTTGTAAAAATGAGGCACTCGGTCCTTCGAGCAATTCTTAAGCCTCTTACTTGCACTGCTGCAGTACGGGAACAAGACACTAGGTGCTGCTGAAAGACCATGCTTCTAAAGGATAACATTTAAAAACTGTACTTTCTGAACCTGTAAATTGTGAAGCCTGAATTCACCACCACTTTCTCAAGAGTAAATTAACAGTAACATTAACAGCACATGGCAAACACAGGGCATGCTCATTACTTCAGAAAGCAGATAATTGCTTACAAAAATACAAACAAAAGTATAATTATCATGATGGATTGCACAAAGCAGAGGCCCCATCACGAAACCCATGCATCAATGTCTGCTGGTTAAAAAATAATGAAGAAACATTAGAATATATGCATAGAATGAAAGCAAAGATGATCAAAAATTCTTAATTTCCCTGCTTTTTTATGGTTGACAAGCATGTCTTCATCAATTTCCCTCCTACTTCATGATGTCACAGCTAACAGCTTCAGCCTCAAGCTACGCAAGAAACAGGACTCATTTTTCAAAATACAAATACATAGAGATGTCAGCCAAAAATGTTTACTAATTAACACTTAAAAAGACACAAATTAGATATGCGTGACTACGAGCAATTATAATCAAGAAGTGTTTCTGCAGTCATTTGGGAATCAAAAGGACCTAATTGCTAGAACAAGCATTCAAAATTCTTGCCACTTAGCAAATATGTTTATTAATGTGGACCAGTCATATCAAGCATTGATACTGTGCAATCAGTACCTTGTGAATGTAGTACTGTGTATCAGTAATTACTGAAGAGTAAACATTCAACATTTACCCTATAAAGTAGATTGTATTTGGGAAAATTAGCATTTCACCACCCACCATCCTCTGCGTGTAATATGTACAGCTTTAAACAGGATGGTGAAGTCACATATTTAATATTAAAAGAATGTTGTTGATACATTAATCTAGCTTAAACCATCTGGAAATTCAAAATATTAAAAGTTGACATGAGAGTGTGAGTATGAACAGACACTTACATGAGGCAGCAGAGAGAGAAAAAAGACTTGCATTTATATAGTGCCTTTCACAACCACCAGACATCTCAAAGCGCTTTACAGCCAATGAAATATTTTTGGAGTGTAGTCACTGTTGTAATGTGGGAAACACAGCAGCCAAATTGCGCACAAGCAAGCTCCCGCAAACAGCAATGTGATAGATGACCAGATCTCTGTTTTTTTGTTATGTTGAATGGAAAAAGTGAAGGATACTGGCTGCATGGGTTTCCATTGCAAACGGAGTAAGTAGCAGATTGAGGCGCTTTGGTTCCTGATTACATGCTTTACTTCTTGGAGCTGTTAAATGATGAATTTCATGGCTTTAGGCAAGTTTTTGAAAGATCTAATTGACAATCATTTAAAAAGTTAAAAGTTGTAAATTCCTTCCACGATTGATAATTTGGTTCTTTGTCAAATCAGGCTTTTTAAACGTAATGTATGATTCACTCTGTTGCTTCATAAGATAATCTCTGTGTTGTGGAGTACATTTCACCAATTTTACATGTACACTGTCAATTAGTTTTATTTTCATTTAAAAAAAATCTATTTTTTAAATTGCAATCAATGTATTCCACATAATCTAAATGACTACCTTTACGTTTGCAGGGATTTCAAAATATTAATGATCACCCATGGTATTCTGTGCCACTCAGGCAATCATATCATGCCATCTGCAAATGCACAGATTAACATTTAACAAACTACTTGGCTGTACAAGAACTGCAATGCTGCTGAGCTGAAACCCAATCCTAAATTTACAAACAAAGCTAACTCCAGAATTAATTTGCGTTTGCTGCATAAAACATTCACCATTTTTACTGTGACTTGATTTATGGGGAAAATCACCACGCCATTGTTTTTCCCAGGAAAAATGCACTTGGAAATGGTAATGGTGACAGGGTCGGGTGGGGAAGAGAGGAGAAACTATGTTTAACTGATATTTTCCATAGGTATGTAGCATCAAATTCTGAGAGATAATCGGAACTACTATACAGAAAAAAAAGTAATTATAGCTGCATTTTGAGATCTACTTTCACAAGGCACATATTACAAAACAACATTTGGTTTTGCTTTCCTTAAACATGCTTCCATTAAATAAATAGAATATGAAGCAATGACTGTTTCATCACATTCTGCATTCAGAGTTCATTTATCTTCTCTGCCCGCCAGTTCACTAAATACAGCACATTAATGCGCCTGAGATTTGCTTAATCATTTACAGCACATTTATAATTAATACCCTCCTTGATTTTATTGTAGCTTTATTCATCTTAGTTCCTGCATTATTTGTAGTGTCTGTGTTATCTTTCACCCCAGGGTCTAACCCACAGCCCACACAGGGGAGTGGTATTTCTCAAGCTTGGTCCTATGCCAGTTTATTCTGCTATCTGCTAATACAGAAATAGGTCTCAATCTGATTTAGCTGAAAAGCATGCAAACAAAGCCCAATGGGAATGCAGAATACTGAAATGGCTCCTCCAATTCCAACTCCAAAAAAGATGTTAGTCTCAGAGGAGCTTTGCCTACAGACATGTGAATGTTCAAAGTGTCTATGTGGGGGAAAACAGCTTTAATGGAACAGTCACAAACAAACACAATTTTTCTGAGAATATGCCATGCATGCCCAAGTCTAAAATGTTTTATTTTTATTCAAAAATGATTTACTGAATGTCAACTGTTATTAACTAAATAGAAAAAAATCTTTAAGCTGCAGTCAGAGAATTTGTTTCTATAAAATTGACTTGAAAAAGATTGTTATGACTGCTTAACATAAAACAGCTAAATTGTTTGCCCAATTTGAATTTAGTCTCTACATCACATTTATTGTAACATTGAAGTGCAAAAACAAAATAAAAGACAAGACAATGTTTGGCAATGATGCAAAGATATTGAACAGGCCATGTTGTAATGTTCAACAGACTAGTGACATTCATACTTCAAGATCCATAATGAGGACCAATAATTTGATTATTAAAAGAAAATATCAGTTATTAACAGGGAATCAATTAATGTAGAGTAGTATAAAGGTTTGGCTAAAGCACTGATAAAGTAAATGGTGAGGTTACGGATTTAACAGGAAGTACAGACATGGCACCAGACAATGTGGGTGACAAAAATGATCCATACAGGTTCTGAACATGATCCTAAATGGATTGGACAAACCCCAAACAAGCCCAGCCCTTGCTGATTCCTATCCTATGTAAAAGGAGACAGTTACAGTAGTGAGAATCACTTTCAATGTACCATCACCCCAGTAACGTCTCTCATAGTCCTGCGTTTTGAAAAACAATTATGCCAGCGTCAAGCGATTTGGTGCAGTGCAATATCCCACAAAACTTTACACTTGCAGCCTATATTTGCATAAATGTGTCAGAGATACTTCATCTCTGAACGACAACAAATCACTTATCCTATCCATTTCCTGATCAAACATTTTGTGCAGAGCTCCTCCACAGCTGCAGCCAGAAAGTTTCACAGATGTATTCAACTTCACTAAATCAGGCGGGTTTTGTGCTAAATATACATACACCTTACAGGGAACAGAATTGAAGCCAGTGATGAAAGAAAAACACTTGGTGTTTGGGTGCATCATTTTCTAAAGGTTCATGAACAATGCCGTGAAGCTAGAGCTGAAGCAATCGCGGTTCTAGATTGTCTTCACAGGAAATTGCACCAAACAAAGCCTACCATTTTATCCTTGAACAAGATCTTGGTTAGGTCTCAGTTAGAATATTGTGGCCAGTTTTGGTCTCCTCAGATGGTGGGTGATATTGCGGCTTTGGAAAAGGTGCAGAGGAGGGCAACATGATTGATTCACACAGTAACACCACAGCTACTCAGATAGGCTCATTGAGTTGGGTATGTAGAGAAGTGCAGACCCTGGGGAGATTTGATCCAAGTTCATAGAATCATACAACACAGAAGGAAGCCATTCAGCCCATCGTGCCTGTGCCAGCTCTTTGAAAGAACGACCCAATTACTCCCACTCCCCTGTTCTTTCCCCATAGCCGTGTCATTTTTCTCTCCAAGTATTTATCCAATTCTCCTATGAATGCTAATATTGAATCTGCTTCCACCACCCTTTCAGGCCGTGCATTCCAGATCACAACAACTCGCTGCGTAAATAAAAGTTTCCTCATGTCGCTTCTGGTTCTTTTGCCAATCGCCTTAAATCTGTTTCCTCTGGTTACTGACCCTTCTGCCACTGGAAACAGTTTCTCCTTATTTAATCTATCAAAACAATTCATGATTTTGAATATCTATTTGAAATCCCCTCTTAACCATCTCTGCTCCGAGGTGAATAACCCTAGCTTCTCCAGTCTCTCCATATAACTTAAGTCTTTCATCTCTGGTACTATTCTGGTAAGTCTCTTCTGAGCCCTCTTAAAGGCCTTAACATCCTTTCTAAAGTGTGGTGCCCAGAATTGAACACAATACTCCAGTTGAAGCCTGAGGCAAGATGTGTATCCATACACCACTAGGTCTGCCTGTCCCTTTAGAAACATAGAAAATAGGTGCAGGAGTAGGCCATTCGGCCCTTCAAGCCTGCACCACCATTCAATATGATCATGGCTGATCATTCACTTCAATACCTCATTCCTGCTTTCTCTCCATATCCCTTGATCCCTTTAACCATAAGGGCCACATCTAACTCCCTTTTGAACATATCTAACAAACTGGCCTCAACAACTTTCTGTGGTGGAGAATTCCACAGGTTCACAATTCTTTGAGTGAAGAAGTTTCTCCTCATCTCAGTTCTAAATGGCTTACCCCTTATCCTTAGACTGTGACCCCTGGTTCTGGACTTCCCCAACATTGGGAACATTCTTCCTGCATCTAACCTGTCCAATCCCATCAGAATGTTATGTGTTTCTATGAGATCTCCTCTCATTCTTCTAAATTCCAGTGACAATGGGCCCAAGTTTCGAGCCGCGCCTAGGACGGCGCAGTCCTGACCTGGACGCCCATTTTTCGCGCCACAAAGTGCGCCTAAAAAAACCCTCCAGATTCTCCACCTCCCTGCAGGTCCTCTGGCCCTCAGCGCAGCGCAGCAGGAGTTGTAGGGGGCGGAGCCAGGTCCCTGCGCTGAAAACAGTGCCGGGACCTCTGCACATGCGCGCTACAGTGGGCGCGCAAGTGCAGTAGCTCCAGGCGCCCGAAACTGTGTAGGAGGGGCCCGCAGCACGCAGCCCCTAGGCCTGGCCGAATGGCCTCACTGGGGCTGCGTGAATAAGGCTCCTCCCACGGCCAGCTCCTGCTTCCTGCCTCCGGACCGAACCCACCCCCCTCCCCCCGGACCCGACCCGTGCTCCCCCTCCCCCCGCCTGGACCCGACTCCCAGTCTCCCCCCACCCCGACCCGTGCTCCCCCTCCCCCCGCCTGGATCCGACTCCCAGTCTCCCCCCCCCCCCCCCCCCCCCGACTGGACCCAACTCCCAGTCCCCCCCGCCCCCCCCCGACTGGACCCAACTCCCAGTCCCCCCCCGACTGGACCAGACTCCCAGTCTCCCCCCCCACCGACTGGACCCGACTCCCAGTCCCCCCCCCCCCCCCCCCCCGACTGGACCCGACCCCCGCTCCCCCCCGGACTGGATCTGACCTGACCTCCCTCTCCCCGACCTCCCTCCCACCACCCCCCCGACCCGACCCAACGCCACCTACCTGTAAATCTGGTGCTGGGGACGGGCCCTGCCCTAAGTCTCGGGCCCGGCCCGTTCAGCCTCCCTCCCCCTTCTCCTCCCCCCCCACCCCCATCTCCTCCCCCCCCCACCCCCATCTCCTTTCCCCCACCCCCCATCTCCTTTCCCCCACCTCCCACCCCATCTCCTTTCCCCCACCCCCCATCTCCTTTCCCCCACCCCCCATCCTCCCCCTTCTCTCGCTGTCAGAAACACAGACACTGACAGACAGAGAATGAGAGACACACACAGACAGACAGAGAGATAGAGACACTGACAGAGA